>NC_133489.1:12723176-12982235 GCF_025370935.1 Choristoneura fumiferana
CCGGATTTTTTGTAAAGCCCTTATCCGTGCCTGCGAGACGGAGCGTATATTAATGAAAATGATCAAAGTTCTCGTTTTCATTCCTGTCAGCCTTTCGACCTTTTACTTTCTGGATCCCTACTCGTTCCAGACACCCTTCGTTGCGGGCACAACTTTCATTAACAACTAGTTCATCGAACTCACTTTCTCCTCCCGATAGCACACCCGAACTCCCAAGGCTCTCATCGGAATGTATTATATGTAATTGTTGGCATCATCCACGTGCGGCAAATACGAAGACGAGTACCTAACGTGAGCTGCGCTTCTAACAACATTAAGATCTGGCTACGCTATTTTTTTACCATTCTTCAAACTATTTTAATAATAAGTTCGTGCAGTTCACTTTTTACCTATAAGTATAATTTCTGAACACTAGCTTTAAATATTTACGAGTAATTACAAACAATCACCAAACTCCTCTAACGATTTCGAGGAGAGTCTTAGAGTTAGGGAAATTTGTGGATCTAGTCGGAAATCGATCGGCAAAAGTAGGTAATCTTTGGGTAAAAGAATTTCAGGTAGATATTTTTATGTGTAGCGCTGAGATGCTTAATTAGTGGGAACTAAAAGATATTAATATTACAAACTACAAATGCCTAATTATTAATCAATCAAGCACGTGTAGCTAATCGTTGCGTTAAATAATTTTAATGTAACACGCGACTTGCATCCCAATAGCTCAGAATTCACTTTCAGCTGTGCAGCCTCTACAATTTATTGAACTGGTAGGTAGGTATGAAGAGCGCGGGGTACGAATAATTATATATATACTAATTAAAATAAAACATATTTTGTGATAAAAATGACGGTTGATAAGTTCAAAACAATTAAAGAGATAAACTCGAGAAAAGTGAGCCAAATTTCAATAACAACTAATGCCTAATAAGTGATCAGATGTAGGTACCTACCTACCTATTTTGACGTGTGCCTTATTAGAATGACAAAAGTTAGTCGGGTTGGTGCGACGGCCAGCGCCTGTTGAGAGATCGCGCTAAAAGATTTTCTCATCTGATATTCAATGTTAGTATCCAAGACGCTTTGCCCAAGCTATCTATAAAACGAATCACTGTCGCGTACATATAAATAGTGTTAGTAGCCGGCCTGGACGCTGGCAAATCACGTACAAATCGAGATCAAAATGCAACGATTGTTTCCCGCGTTGTTGTGTTTTGTTGTTCTATTAGGGGCTAACAAGACTTTGTTATTATGAAGGTAAGCTTTTGCAAATGCGAATGTGAAGTTCTCATGTGGTGACTCTATGCGCGCACGTAAGATAAACACTTGTTTAAATACTTTCCTTAACCGCACTTCCGGCACCTAAGTATCTAAATCGTAAATGCACAGTGAACAAACATTTTAACGTTACTTTTGTTTTTAATTCTTCTCGCCTATAAAACCTTCATTTAAGTACATATCGGAATTAATACTTCAAATCGCACTACATATTTAACATTTTACAGTGAATTTACAGACCACTAAAATATAGCGCATAAATAAAATGAAAACCGCCATACTTACAAGCCAAGACAAAATTTAACGAAGTTTAATAGAAAATCAGGCGACAATTGACCCGAGTGGCCCGTCGGCGGCGCGGCTGATAAACTAACCTCATACATGGACAATCTTGCGCATTTAACTAAAATTATTAAACAACTTATTCACGTATGCGTCGAACGCAACTTGTGTTTCTGTTCTTATTATTAATTAGACAAAACAATAACATCGTATTTGTGATATGATAAATATGTACACACTTGTAGTAGCCAATGGTAGTCAGTTTGCAATGGGTCTGACTGTAGCGTAGTAGGTATAGCGCATTGGTCAGGCATTTATTCTTGAACAAACGTAATCTTTTAATTTGCGTCAGACTATTATTAGCTTTTGATAAAAATATAATTTACTACATAAATAGTTAAATACCTATAAGTAGGTACTTATAAATATTATAGCATTGTTGTACAGTCGAGTTCATCAACCTGTGAGCAAAAATTTTATCAAAAATATCTAAACACGAGTATTTTTAACGGCGTAGGTAGAAGCGTGAGCGTGTTTAGATATTTTTGATCAAATTTTTGCTCACAAGTTTATGAACTCGACTGTAGCATAGACTACCAAATACGCTATTCTACCAAAGCTCCTTTATTAGGGGCATGTAGTAGGTGAATTAATAGTTACAAGATTATCTATTTCTTAATCATCAAAATAGAACATGAAAATTATATATTTGATATCGTGTATATCTATTCTTTTTGAACGTGTTATTCCGGAATGCGCAATTATCGATTTCCTACGCAGAATAAAAGACAATGCAACAAAACAGACTTATACTCATGCAAAACGCATATGATTCATGAACCTTGGCTACGTTTACCTACCAATATCTTCATGCACTACATACCTAGTTAATTTAGACAGGAGAATCAATCACTTAATGCATCATAATTATATCCAACAAAGAGATGCATGCGTATTTGTTTCCGAGTTTTCCGACATCGAGCTAATCTTCTACGTAATACAAGGTTAATCGGTCTGGCAATTGTTCTCCCTCGTTTAGTTCCGGAACAAAATAAGGACAGTTTGTTTAACATGCCTACATAAATATATTTGAACTATTTTTAAATAATTATTCAAAACTCATTCATATCTACCTTGTGTGGGTTGTTCATATTTAGCTAGTAGATTTTTTTTAATCTTTATTTATCTTTATATATCGTTCCAATAAAAACCTAACAACCACGCAAATGTAGGTAAATGTGCAAAGACTCGAGCCAAGAGAGACAAGAAAAATCGTTCAAACCAACCATTCAAAAGAGTACGGCCGTAAACTACAAAACGTATCCCTTCTATAGCACATCCTAAGAAATAACTTGTGATTGTTAAATAGGTATAACTAAGGTATAAGTTAATGAGTTAGATCAAATCTCATATGTATATTGTATTTAACACGTGCAAATTGAACAATTGAATTACTTGCACGTACATTAACATTATCGCTGACATCAGAGAGTTAAACTAGACATATCAAAGGAACGCATAGATTCCTGTGTTTAACGCAGCGGAAAGCTGCACAATGAACCTGCGATAAAAACGCCGGTCAAGTGTGAGGGTTTCGCATGAATTGAAAAAATAAATTTACTTAATCTTTTCAATTTATATTTCTCTTAAAAACAAAAACATTTTTGTATAAGTATCACTCATCGGAAATATTAATCAGTGCTTTTTTTTTCCTTTTTCTGTGTTTTAATGCCATACATCTTGCCTTTGCATGCATGTTTTGCATGCTATATCAACGGGATAGAACTATATGTAGGTTTTGCGACCCACGAATTTTGTATGAAAATATACTTAGTGTCATTTATAGGGTTCCGTAGTCAACTAGGAACCCTTATAGTTTCGCCATGTCTGTCCGTCTGTCTGTCCGCGCCTAAGCTCAGAGAATGTTAGTACTAGAAAACTGTAATTTGAATTGACATGAATATACATATCAGTCACGCCGACAGTGGTGAAATAAAATAAAATAAATTTTTTTAGGGTACCTGCCAATAGACGTAAAGTGGGGGTGTTTTTTTCTCGACCAACCCTATTGTGTGGGATATCGTTGGATAGGTCTCTTAAAACCATTTGGGGGATTCCAAGACGATTTTTCGATTCAGTGATCTGTTTGCGAAATATTCAACTTGAATATCACTTTGAAGACCAGCGCTAACTCCATCCGAGGAGTCTGCATTTATGCTGAGGCGGGACTATTTCGGGCACATAAAATAGTTTCACATTATAACTTACCCTTTCCTTTTCTTTTATTTTTCATGTTTTTTGTGTCTCGAATAAATGTTTTTTATTTTATTTCAAAGTTCAAATTTTCATGAAAATCGAGCGTCCCCCCCCCCCCAAAGTCTAAACTGTTGGGTGGAAAAATTTGACAAAATCAGAATGGTAGTAAATATAATCAAATTTACAAGAAAAATTATAGCAGCTAAGGCTAAGATTATTTGCGAAATATTAATAGTTTAAGAGTAAATAGCAGCCTAAGGTATAAAACATACCTAAACTTGGAAACTTGGAAGATTCCGTACTAATCCGTACACAATACGAAATCCTTATAAAAATACTACTTACTTGATTTTTTCGTAATGGCTACGGAACTCTATCTTGGGCGTGTCCGACACGCTCTTGGCCGGTTTTTTGTGTGATAGGCGGCAAACGAGCAGGCAAGTCACGTGATGGAAACTAATGACGCCGATGATGATGATGATGATGATGACGTATAAGGCTACCGTTTCTATCGTTTGAGGTAAGAATACCCTAATAAACATTACATTGAATATATGTTTTAAAATAGAACACTATGTATATTTGTGTGCTCTAACAACACAAATAAGAATTTTGCAATTCGAGGCACATCGAAATTCGCCGTTAACCTCCTTCGACTGCCAGAAAGAAAGTCGCTGCGATACCTACTTGAAGGATGACATGAATTTATAATAAGGCATTATAACATATAAGTTCATATAACAGATGGCAATCGTGTTAGACAACAGCCTACCACCAGTCTATAATAGGATAACTAAACATTTTATAACAAAAAATTTAAACCATGAAAATAATTTTCTACCAGTCTGAAGTCGGTGCCTCACCACGAGCCAGTAAGTGTGGACCTATAGTCGACTACCTCACCTACGTACTATAACTATATATTGGGCTTTAATTACTCCTGCTGGCTCGTGCTGAGGCACCGACTTCAGACTGGTAGAAAATTACTTTCATGGTTTTTTTTTGTAGTCGGTTATAATTTTTGTTATTTTTTTTCCACGCTTTTTAGTGTAGATAATCTAAGATGAAATAGTTTAATGTCAACTGCTGGTCACCTTTTACAAAAGATTGTTTTGCCCTATGCATTTCACTATATGCATTACGATGAGCATAAATTACTTAGCAACTGTGTTAAAGTAATAGAAATTCAACCCGTGAAATACTTGTTATTGAGTAGGTAGGTACTCATAGTAACTCCGATGGTCAACTGTTGTCTTCATCATCAGTTCCACTTCACCAAATGATGATTTTCAAAAGCAAGTGCACGAGTTACTACTTAATATATCCAAATTACCATAGGTATCCCTACAATAATTGAAGAGTTCCCTCGATTTCCTTTGGATCCAATCATGAGATCCTGATTTGGTGCTTATGGGACCTAATTGAAGGTATTCCTACACGAACGAAAAAAATATTTTCAAACCGGTTCAGTAATGACGGAGTTCTGAGATAACAAACATAAAAATAAAAACCGGCCAAGAGCGTGTCGGACACGCCCGAAATAGGATTCCGTAGCCATTACGAAAAAATTAAGTAATATTTTTCTAAGGATTTCGTATTTTATACGGAATCTTCCAAGTTTAGGTATATTTTATACCTTAGGCTGCTATTTACTCTTTAACTACTAATAACTCTCAAGCAAACTTAGCCGTCCTTGAAAGTTTGATATACTTACTACCATCCTGAATTTTTCCAAATTTTTACACCCACCGGTTTAGATTTTAGAGGGGGGGACGCTAGATTTTCATGAAATTTTGCAATTTAAAGTTGAATATTTCGCAAACAAATCACTGAATCGAAAAACCGTCTTAGCAAGCCATGGTTTTCAAAGACCTATCCAACGATACCCCACACTATAGGGTTGGATGAGAAAAAAAAATCGCCCCCACTTTACGTGTATGGGAGGTACCCGAAAAAAAATTTACTATTTTATTGGCATAGTTTACATATATACCCATGCAAAATTACAGCTTTCTAGCATTGATAGTCCCTGAGCAAAGCCGCGGACCGACGGACAGACAGACATTGCGAAACTATAAGGGTTCCATTTTTGCCATTTTTGCGCCGGAACCCTAAAAATGATGATTAAAAAATACAACCGAATTGATAACCTCGTCTTTTTTTTTGAAGTCGGTTAAAAAAGTAGACTGCAGGTGACTTTACAAAATCTTCAAACGTTTACCTTTAGATTTTATAACCTACTTATTAATTTCATTACAATAATAGCACGTTGATCTTTGTTTTTCAGTGAAATGTGCAACAGAGCAATCATCTTAGCAAAAAACTATTTTGATATTTTAATCTGTGCTGTGCTTTATTTATTTTTTCTTTTAAAGCGGTGTTCTTAAATTTCACCATCCATCCATACTAATATTATAAATGCGAAAGTTTGTGTTTGTATGTATGTATGCCGTCTTTCACGTCGAAACGGAGCGATGGATCGACGTGATTTTTGGCATAGAGATAGTTTATGGGCCAGAGAGTGACATATGCTACTTTTTATCCCGAATAAAATGCACAGTTCCCGAGGGATAACCGAATTCTGCGCGGACGAAGCCGGGGGCAAAAGCTAGCTAGTAGCATTCATATAGGTACAAATAAATTATTTATTTGCAACAACAACTAGATATCCCTTCCAAAAATATGCAACCTATACGTTCTAACTACACTATTATGACAGGCCTGTTGTTGTCGTCATAATTTTCTAAGTACGAGAAAGTCAAACAGGCTAGTCTTCGGCTTAGCTGCTTTTAGTTATAACTAACTGGATTGTCTTGTCTTCAGGGTTATCGCGCAGACGTAATTGAATACATTACGTGTTGTAAGGAATTGTGAAAATACCGTTTTCTCTTTTTTGTAGTAAATCGAGATAAATGCTTGTCACATGGCACACTTGACTTCGATGATGATGAACTTTCCGCGCTCTTAGTTCAGCTGTTAAAACACTTCCTTCAATAAGTACATTAAAACTAAATGCTTTTTATTATTAATTATTAAATGAGGAAAACTTATGCTACTGATATTGATGTTTATGTAGTTAAAGTTTATTTTAGTAACAATAGGATAAAATATGATTTTGAATAACTTATAACGAACAATTGAGAATAATAGTAGTAGGTATATTAAGAAAATGTACAAGGTCAGCAATTCAAATAATTCAGTGAGGTATATTTTAATTATAAGTTAAATATACCTACTCGTATACAATACAGAATATAAATACCTACTATATGTATGTAAAGACTATACCTACTCAAACAGTGAACAGTGGGTAACTTATGAACATTATGAATAAAGTCTTTAGTATTTAAAGTTGATTACGTCCCATTTTAATTTTTCGTTTTAACGGAATAAATGCTAATAGGTGGTGATCCTTGACCACAATTTTGCAGTTAAATAAAAAAAGACGCAACCGGTCGACTTTAATTTTTAGTTCACGCAAAACTTGTCGCGAAGTGTAAAATAGAACGTCCTCTAATAATCGTAGCCAATAAAGCGGCACAAGCTAACAGTAACAACAGTTCACCTCTTGGCTTGGTGACTCGATGTCGTCTCGCTGTCAAGTGGGACGTCAGATTATGTGACCTACACATCTCGCAATCCTAATAATAATGACAAAACTATCATTAGGCAAGACATCCGTTTCTTCACTTATATGTTTTCCGCAATACTGTTCAGTTTATGAACACTTGTATGTTAGCAAAGCATTTGGCTCACCTTAGCAAAACGGGATATGATGACCAGTTCCTCATGAAGTCAGTCCAAGTGCAAGACGGAGCGAATGCGCGCTGATCAGCGAGCCAACAACATTTCACTCGTTTTCGTGTTGAACAAATACACGTCGCATCCACATACTAATTATTTAGGTACGAGAGAAACTGCGCGATGTACATTGATTGACGCGCTTACGGTTCGCTGTGTGAAAGAATACTGAGTTGTGTCCAATGCGAGTAGCGAGGAGTGAAGTGGGCGAGTGACCAGACCACAACCGCACGCGGCGCGAGCAGTGAGAGTTGTGCCTGATGCGCTTTGCTGCAGTCGCGTGCCGCCGCGGCGCCGGCGCAGCACACAGCACAGCACTAAGATGCTGCAGTGACTGCATTTGCATACATACCCACCCGTATACACAGTCAAAACTGAAACGCTTGGAACCTTTTCGCAGTAAATGTTCAAATAATAAACCATGCAATGCCTGGTGCACAGGTTTTTATTGTGAAAAGGTTCCACATTGATTTTACACGCAACTAGAAGATTAGGCCGACAGAGTAACTGGAACTTTGCTAAAATGATATCGTATCGTACACCTCACAGAGTTTCCTCATGGTGTTTTCTTTCTCCTAAAAAGGTACATGTAGTTTTAACTGTGCAGTTATCACACCTACGCCACCTTGTTATAGACTAAGGCCGTCTTGCAGAAAAAAATAAATCTAGATTTAGTAGTTAATCCAGGCTTAAATTTAAAAGTTCCATACAATGTGACACTACTAAACTGAGCTTAACGCTAACTCGAGATTTATGTGTTTACTGCAGCCAAGTGGGCCTAAACAACTATTTAAATATTAATCCATCATTATCATTATCATCGTCAACATCGTATCATTTCAATTGACGGGTGACTTCAAAAAAGGAGGAGGGTATCAATTTGGTTTAATTTTTATTTTTTATGTGAAATGCGTCCTTTAGAAATCCGTAATTAACGCACTGAAATGAAAAATTAGACTGAGACTTTCAATTAAGTTCCATCACAGGATCTGATGTGGTGTATGTTAGAGTCATCGAGAGAGCTCTCCTAATATTGTAGGGACACTATCTAATGGTGATTTGGGTAATAAGTATCACATACTTTATTTAACTTGCTATGTACCGACGGGTCAAATTGACCTGAAGTGGTGGTCCAGCCAGGATCCTGTCCGCAGGAGAGAACTCCTCAATGTGTAATGGCATCGACTTGAAATTTGGTAAGCAAATGCAGTATAGATGTCAATGCAAGTAAGTATAGTCAACATAAAGTACAGTTCGCAAAATAAGTTTGTACCAAAAATGACACGAAAACTTATTCTTTAGTCGTTGCTCGCGTATTCGACGGTTTCTTAAGTTTCTTTTGGATCAAACAATACATAGATAGTTATTTGAAATATTCTAACGCAATGCCACAGCAGTCTCGTGCGGAGCCCACTCGCGCGATCACTGCGTGCACGCAACGTCATTCACAAACAAAGGCAGTAGAATAACGAACGCCTTCCGTAAACATACATACATACATACATACATTCACGCCTTTATCCTTCCGTAAACGCATTTGAGGAAAAGAGGAAAACGGCAGTGCTATATCGAATCTAGTTAGTAAAATTGAAGTTCTGGCAGCTTGTATGAATAAGAAACTACTTACCAATTAAACTTCATTGCACTGGAATCGGATAATCCTATAAGCTCCACCAACAGGTTACATTTAATATGCACTTTTTTTTATTCGACTCGATGGCAAACGAGCAAGTGGGTCTCCTGATGGTAAGAGATCACCACCGCCCATGGACACCTGCAACACCAGGGGGACTGCAGATGCGTTGCCAACCTAGAGGCCTAAGATGGGATACCTCAAGTGCCAGTAATTTCACCGGCTGTCTTAGGTACTCTCCTCGCCGAAACACAACAGTGCGAGCATTGCTGCTTCACGGCAGGATTAGCGAGCAAGATGGTGGTAGCAATCCGGGCGGACCTTGCACAAGGTCCTACCACCTGCAAACGCATGCACAACAGTATTACCAAAATCCTCTTTTGACCCGTCTCTGAAGGAATTAAGGATAAGTATAATATTTTTCTGAGCGCTACGTAGTGTAATACTTTCAATACATGACCTAACCAAAAAAAAGTTGGATCACCCCGACTTTGTCACTTCAAAGTTCAATATCTCAAAAACGGCTAAACCGATTTTAATGAAACATGTCTAAAAACCATCGCTAGAAAACCTGATTTTAAATAAAAAACGCATTTAAATCGGTCCACCCGTTTAAGAGCTGCGGTGCCACAGGCAGACAGACAGACACACGTAGCGGTCTTATAAATCCCCTCTTTTTGCGTCAGGGGTTAAAATTAAGTCTTAAAATCACGTACGGTCAAGGACTTCAATTCAGGAGCCGCCATGGAACCTTTTCAAAGGAAGTACGATTTTCATTGTTAATTAATTCGATAATGTCACTATGACATTATGAAATGATTCCATGGTGGCTCATGCATGAATAAAAGCCCTTGACCGTACCTACCTTCTTTAGCCCACTCGGTAAAGTCTGGTGGTCTAACCGACTTATGAACTTTAGCTAAACTGCTTTTGGTTCTAATCACATGAACGATGATACGGTACGGTATCGTACCTACGGCGTCTATTGTCTGATTCCATTGAAAAAGCTTTACTTAATTTAGAAAAAAATCATGAGTCAAGTTTTCAAAAATTAGAAATATATACTTACCTACTTTTTTTTCAATTTACGTCACTAGATTGCCGATCGTGGTAATAACCAGGAGCATCACAAAAATTTACGAAATAGTACATTATTTACTGCAGAAGCAGGCAGAAGCCATGGAGTAAAGGATTGATGGACGAGGGTGGGGTAGACGGCCCGAGTCGTAGACTAGGCCGGATAAAACAAGTCCCGCTGTACTGGCCGAGGTTTGTATAGTGCTTTTCTCAATCAATGTGAGGAAATATTCGATCCATCCATCCATCCATCGCATCGCATCGCAATATCACGTGGTTCACTGTTTGTATTTTTTTTCCTTTGTCAGTTTAATGTCAGTAGGTAAGCAAATTTAAAAAGTTAGAGATAATGGATTTTCATACATTCCTTCCTTATGTATTATTCAGGCCATAGCCTAGGCCAAGAAGTAATGAAGGGAGCCATAAATGAGAAACTTCGATGTCTCCATTTCGTGATATTAACACATACATTTCCAAGCATGTTTGGGAAAAGTTTATTAACTGCGTGTGCCGGTATTATTCGCACATTTTTTAGGTTTCTTCTTTTGCCTTCAATGATTAATTTATCAATATATGACAACATGTTCGTCACAATAAATATAATTTTATGGCCATTTCTAAACTTTAGTGAACATTATAAACAAATAAAACACAAATATAAGCATATATATGTATTATAACTCTTTGGGCCGAAGCCTTTTTTTAAATCTAATTGGTTTCCAAAATCATAACTTGTTCTATCCTCCTAACGCCCAAGGTTGTTTTTTTGATATAAGTATATCGTATAGTTCGTAAGTACGAACATCAAACTTTATGTCATTTATGATAGAGTGTGATGTTCAAATTACAATAAGTCCTTTATAAAGGACTCTGGGCGTTAGGAGGAAGGAATATTACAATTACTTATTATGTGGAGACAGATGAAAATGTATTCACTTCACTCGTCTGAAACCATTTTATTCTTTAGTAAGTTTCGTGTTATTTATCGAAGGTCAATGGACGTAAGGCAATAACAAATCATCTCTTTTTAACTAGAGTTTAAACATTAAACACTTGATTACTTATCTATTCTTTGACTGATCACTGCTCCAACAGGCGAATAAACTGAATCGTATGCCAAGATGTAACGTTTTCACATTCAATTTTACTATGATTTCTTTGAGAGATGTACGAAATGTCAACAAGATATTTTTAGCGAATTTATTCCACCCTCTGGTAGGTGATTCAGTTTCTTCGACTGAATGTACCTATCTACCTTACCTAGTTAGTATTTAGTTTAGTGGTTGAATTCTATCGTACCGTAGGCATAGTTAATACCTAGTACTTGTAACATTGTCAATTTATAATTCATATGACATCACAAACACCTGCAATTGAACTAAATGCGCTCGGCTGTAGGAAAGAACAGATGTTGGTTCAGTTGAACATAAAAAAGTCCCGCGCGTCACTCTTGGCTGAGCACAGACCTTGGTCACTGGCACCACCATACGTCACCAACCCCTATCAGCTATCTTTTTTTAACTACACTTACTGGTGATTACTTTTCTCTTTCCCTATTTGGTTTCGCTTCGAGGGTTGGTGGTTGTTTAGACGTCGTCCCGGCAACGCGGCCTCGTCCACAAGACCCGTGACTGCCCAGCACGCTGACGTCCATAAGCTTCCATATTTAGACAATATAGTTTATTTAATAAAATGTTCTAGTTTAGTGTCGTGTTAGTAAACTATCTCATCACACCATGTAAGTAGATAACGCTAATATTATTTCGTAAGAAATGTGTTTTCCCGCCTCAGCTGATCACAGCGTGGTTGCCTTGCCCGTTAGAGTTACGTATTGCCTTTAGAATATCAGAACTAAAGTAGCCTACCTTAACCAAAACACTTTTTACCCGCAAATACTTACCTAATCTAGAGCCTTAATTGCATCTAGCTAGTTAATTAATATTTACCTACTGCCTGTTCTCAATTCAATCCGACATGACCTTAAATTTCGGAAAGGTTACCTGTGTCAATACTAATTATAAAGCACTGTATATAAATACAACGATAAAAAACCGGCCAAGATCGTGTCTGACACGCCCGAAATAGGGTTCCGTAGCCATTACGAAAAAAAAGTAATATTTTTCTAAGGATTTCGTATTTTATACGGAATCTTCCCTAGTTTAGGTACATTTTATACCTTAGGCTGCTATTTACTCTTAAACTACTAATAATTCTCAAGCAAACTTAACTGTTATAGTTTTCCTTGAAAGTTTGATATACTTACTACCATCCTGAATTTTTTCAAATTTTTCCACCCACCGGTTTAGATTTTAGAGGGGGGGGGGACGCTCGATTTTAATGAAAATTTGCACTTTTAAATTGAATATTTCATAAAAATGTCACTGAATCTCGTTTTACCAAAAATCGTTTTTTTAAAAGACCTATCCAACGATACCCCACACTATAGGGTTGGATGAGAAAAAAAAAACACGCCCACTTTACGTCTATGGGAGGTACCCTAAGAATTTTTTTTTTTTGATTTTTTAATTGTACCGTTTTGTCGGTACAGTTTACTTTTATATTCGTGCAAAATTACAGCTTTCTAGCATTGATAGTCCCTGAGCAAAGCCGCGGACGGACAGACAGACAGACATGGCGAAACTATAAGGGTTCCGTTTTTGCCATTTTGGCTCCGGAACCCTAAAAATAAAACCCACGTTTGTTTGGAACAACTGAGTGTTATTTCAAAGATACTTAAACGCAAGGAAAACGTGAGAAAGTGAGCAAAACGAATGGGGATAGGTAATTATAATAATCTTAAACGTGCTCCGATGCTCACGACGCAAAAATATCTCTGCCGTGTGAAAAGTGCCTCGGCTTACGCGATTAACAACACGGTTGAAAAACAGAAAACAGGCAAGTAACAAAAAATTTGGAATTGAAATAAAAAATACAAAAAGATTCCAAAAACCAATCTTAACACGGTTGGGTTCAAAATTTTTTAACACCTAGACAGTTTCAATGTTTCTGATGGCGCTGTACCAGTGGTAGGTATACCATTGGTTCTATTTTTACTAAAAACTGGTTTACCTACGTTGTTTAACTTTTTATTTAGCGGGTTCACTATCAGCGTCTTCATGACTAAGTTATTATAATGTCTATGGATGTCTTCTTACTTGTTATCCTTCTATATCCTATAAAAGATCTTTTTATACTATTATTCAACTTTTTTTGCTGTGGTGCAGCTGTGGTGGCCTATTGGTTTGTCCTATCGCCTCTGAAGCAGAGGATCGTGGGTTCAAACCCCGGCTCGCACCTCTGAGTTTTTAGAAATTCATATGCGGAATTACAATTGAAATTTACCACGAGCTTTACGGTGAAGGAAAACTTCGTGAGGAACCCTGCACAAACCTGCGAAGCAATTCAATGGTGTGTGTGAAGTTCCCAATCCGCACTGGGCCTGTGTGGGAACTACGGCCCAAGCCCTCTCATTCTGAAAGGAGGCCTGTGCCCAGCAGTGGGACGTATATAGGCTGGGATGATGATGATGATTCTACTATTTCTACAATCAATTTGTTTATTCTTTTCTGCTACCTATGTATGTACGAGTACCTACCTACCTAGTCACTTAAAGATATTTCTTCAAAATTTAGTTAAAATCAATGAAGTTAAAAATTTCGCTAGCTTTTCGTTGCAACTTAATCCTAATTTTCTACCAAATTACACACTCTTAAAAGCTTAACGGTATCGTTTTCGTATGTGTAATTAATTTTAGAACCCTAAACCCTTTGAGTATTGAATTACCTACAATGTGTAGTGACTTCAGTGACTTGGGAGTACTCCGAGTAGCTTAGGGTATGCACCTGTGAAAGTTCACCTCCTCACAAAGTTTTTTTGCAGATTAATAAATACAACGATGTATGGAAATACATTACGTTGGTGATTTGCATACAATAGGAATCGGTCGCAATGACATTGTCGAATAATTTTTCTGGCGATATTGGTTGTACAACAGACGCGCTGGACGCCTCTACATCAAATTGGGATCAACTGTACTGCTCTCATCTTTGGTCAAATAGTAATTTGAGGCAAATAATACTGAATAATGTAGTAAGCGTCGATGATAAAGCAATCACATATTGTTACACATGTAAAGGAAAAATGAGAAAATATGAGATCAAATCTCCAAAAGCCAGTTTTGTACCTAGCGATCATTCCACTCCAAACTTAAAAATAAGCATGAAAGAGACTGGTGCATCATTAGACGAGGAAAGAGAAGATTCCATATGTGATTACGATCGTCCAGATATTTTCTCATATAGAAAAAGTTCGATAAAAGTTTCTTCCACTGAAGCGGAAAATAACCGTTGCATTCCATCAATATCTCAACAAATAGACTCCAGTTTTCGCCAAAAATTCACTTCTTATGAACCGCAGCCTAATGAAATAAATACACGGAGACTGAGTAAAAGCCTAAAAGGCATCGGGTGTATCGTGGACTTCGCTCTGACTGATCCTGTGAAGAAACGGACTCAGATTCAGACGTGCTCAATAAGTGTGATGATTGTTGCTATTATAGTTATAAGTTTCATTTTGGTAAATTTTACTACTCCTAGTTTTACTAATGTAACAAAAGTTATCAGTACAACTGTAGTGCCAACTCCAACAACTATGTTTAATCAAACTTCGTCCGCTGCAACAAATCTTGCTCTGCCGTCAGCGCAGTTGCCCGAAATCGCCACCACCGAAATCTCACTAGCTACGGAAATCCTTAGCAGTACCACTGAAAATAATTCACTTATTACTATGGTCATATCAAAAATACGTAAAAATATAAGAACCTATCCGAGAAACTCTAGCAAAAGCAAAGAAAGCCAAAGACCAAAAGATATAATAAACAGAGATATACTGTCGCAAAGTTTTTGCTCGTGCCAAACAGAAGAAATATGTATGCTTGATGAGAAGAGCGGGACTCCGGACTGTAAGAAAGCTGTTGACGCCGGAGATCCTACTGGTAAGTTTCGTATCAGAAATTCATTAGAGTAGTTACCTATATGTACCTATACGACATTCAAAGTGGTCGGTGTCTAAAGTCTCTTTTTGTGTAGGTTGCGGGGGCCTATGCGCCTTAGACACTGAAGCTTGTCAACTGGTGGACAGGAGCCGAGGGGTACGCGTGTGCCGGCTGCTCAGCGACACGATGTGTTCTGCGCAGGAGTGGCGCTGTCGCAATGGCCTTTGCGTCCCGGCGGCCGCGCGCTGCGACGGCGCCGTGCAATGCTACGACAAGTCTGACGAAATGCATTGTGGTGAGTGTGGACTAATATTACTATTTGTATGCTTTCGTTGTTGATTCGTCTATCGAAACAGTCCATAATGTATATACAGGTATACATATTTATAGAACATAGTGATAGTATTTTTTTATTGTCCGTACCTACTTCAAAAGGAAAAATCGAACCCTTATAGGATCACTTTGTTGTCCGTCTTTCCGTTTGTCAAGACCCCTTTTCTCCGAAACTCGTGGAGGTGCCAAGCTGAAATTAATATCAAATAATAAATAAGGTCTGCAGTCAACGCAAACAAAACATACAATCATTAAAAGAGGTGTTTCTGTACAAATTTCCGTAACCGAAAAACCTATACGAGTACCTAAGATACTTTCAGCTGTTCTAGAAACTCTAAATCTGGTAGGTAACAAGGTGGCTCTTATATATTTTTTTTTTATTCGACTGGATGGCAAACGAGCAAGTGGGCTTATAGCACGACCAAAAAGAAAAATCTTATTTTTTTTGTCTGTTTGTATCTGTAATCATCTAAATCTAAAATGACCCCTCACTGCGTACATTTTGCTTAGGAAAGGGGCATTGCTAATACTAGATATCCGTAGATCTCTACTGTATCGTGAGTCTCACTCGCACTTGACCGATTTTTTTTCTTAATTTTCAGAATGTGACCTAACTAAGCAGTTCCGATGCGGCCAGTCCATATCGTGTTTTCCCAACAAGAAACTCTGTGACGGGGCCATCGATTGCTGGGATGGTTTCGATGAAGTCAATTGCACCACAGGTTACAAATATTTAGCTAAATAGAGGTACTAGGTAAAGAGGCATGTTTGGGATTTTTGCTTCTCTATATTTATCATTAACTCATTGACTATAACTATCTTCTGTTATAATCTTTGGTCAAATCAAAAATGTCGACCATCAAATGGGTTAAAAGGCTCCACAGTCCACCACCTCAGTCAACATACACACTGACATATTTCCGCCACATTGCAAAAAGTACGAGTATCTAGTAGCTTGGTATTTAATTCCAGAAACAATTTAGCATCTGCGAAACGAAATAAAGACGCGTGGTTTGCTAACTGTGACCTTTAGACTGCGTTTAAAAGGTTAAACGTGGCTTAAGTCACATTTTTTTTACTAAATAAATGTTTTTTTGTTGCGCAGTATCAAAGCTAAAGAATCTCATCTATGCCTAGGGAGAGAGATGTTCAACAATCACAGATATTTCATATGTTTTCCTACTAAGCGTCTGATTTATTATATCTTAAAAGTTGGTACCTAGTTCGGTAGCCGCATTTGACGAAATATGAAGTACCTAAATCACAGTGACCCCCATTTGGTCCCCCGTAACTGGGTTATGAATGTATTCAATTAGACTCAAACCTAACGGGAGTTTCTACTTAGTAAATCTATGTTAAAATAAATTATTACGTGATTATTACTTTTGACCTGACCACACTTTTATAAATGTTAAGATTACTTATTATTCACAGCTGTGTTATTAAGGCTTATCTCAGTACCTAATTGGGTGCTTAATTTGGGAGTAATTAAGGTTAATCAATTTGTAGATCCGTCGATATTCCGTAAATTAATTACGTCATACATAATGGATTCCTTGGTGATTAAGTACAGTCAATGTCATAAATAAGTGTTCATTTATGTACCTTGTCGCTTTCAGTCGTTAGGTACACAATTTCGTATAGCTTTTCAAACATGATGTTAAAGTGACAAGGTACAAAAGTGATCACTTATTTATGACGTTGACTGTACCTAAGTGACACAAGAAGAAATTGTTTACGAAATTATTTAAAATACTTTAAAATTACAGTATCTAACATATTTTAAAAAATAACTTACATTAGTAAATACCTACCTACCCAAGTAATAAAGTGAAGAAAATCTGGATAATAATTACCTACCTACTTGCTTCATTATATTTGCATATGGTAGGGTAGGCTCTACCACACATAATAACATAAAGCACATTGTACCAAGGTATCTATTTAGTTATTTGTTAGTAACTAAGTTATATAAATATTTTAACAATAGTTCACGTAATGAAAAACAAACGTACTTACTTCTACAGAATGCCCAGAAGATCAGTTTACCTGCACAGACGGCGAGTGCATAATCGGGCTTCGGTTCTGCGACGGCTTCGCCGACTGCCTGGACGGCAGCGACGAGCCTCGCGGTTGTGATGGCGGCTGCGGGAAGCACGAGCTGCAGTGCGGCAACCGCCGCTGCGTGCCGGCCGCAGTACGCTGCGACGGCCACGACAACTGCGGCGACGCCACTGATGAAATTAACTGTTCCTAAATGTCTATACTCGGGTTTTTTGTACATTAGAAATGAGGTAAACAATTTTGGCATGCCTAATGAAAAACGTTTTTCTACTTTAGTTCTCTTAAAAAACCGGATAAGTGCGTGCCGGACCACGCGTAACGTAGAGGGTACTAATATGTCGCAAATATTCAATACCTACCCTACCTAGGCTACCTACCTATTAAGTTTTGATTGACTCATTTACCACTTTAACGAGTTAAATTCGCTTGGCTATGTCGGTGACCCTCGTTCTTTTATGTAGGTATATCCTCATTTCTGATTCCATCCATCTCGTACAGAAACCCCGAGCACATTTAGCTTAGCCCTCTCCATAGCTCGCTGTCTCGCTGAGCTATGAGCCTACCTTAAGCCGAGTTTAGACTTCAAAAAAAATCGTGCAATTTGCATTACATTGCAGCGCTCGATTGACCACTACAAACTCGTTAGCTTTACGGCCTCGCAATGTAATGCAACTTGCACGATTTTTCTTGCAAGTCTAAACTCTGCTTAAGGCCTAAGTATTATAGTGAAGAACCTCGTCTCGAATTCATAATAATATGTCCACTGGCAACACACTGGTTGAAGACTTTCGCCCAAAAGACGTTGCGGAGTTTCCCAAACGAAACCGAGGTATTCGATGTTTATAGACGAGGGTGCCTGCATGTGGCAAGCTTGGTCGTGTAAGAAATTTGGCAATGTTGCAGGTTTTCTATGCAACTGTGAAAAACTGGACATAAGTATAAAGTAGAGAATCTACCGTACAATATATGCGTAGCTGTAAGCCTGGAGCGCAGTGTTTGACTGCTTTGTGGGAAAATTAGGAGTAGGACCAGCTAGTCCTGGCAGTAGCAATGTAAGGCAAACCTCATTCTGGCATCCCTAAAAATCAATCCGATAAGGTACCTAATCAAAATTGCCTATTCTACAAACAAATATGTACGAGCAGTATGGTCATAGTGATGAATCATTTTGTAGGCCTTAAATATCTTAATTCAGATTTTGACTACGTAGGTATGTCTGAATTAGAATCAATGGTTTCAAGAGTTTTATTCATTCATGGTTATTTTCTTTCATTTTCATTTATTTTTTTACAATGTACAAATGTTTGCGCCCTCGTGTGTCCCCCCATTAAGTACATAATTGTGACAGATATTTTTTATCTGTAAAATATGTCTATTCTATTTTTTTACCTACCTACCATAATTCATTGCTGCCATGATTCGCTGGTCAGACTAGTCGAGGTGGCTAACTCCCACCTTACTTGCAACCTAGATGTATTCCATCTACTAACCTAGGCTTGGGAGGAGCCTTCCGGCCCAGTCCGACCCTGGTACAGCGTTCAAGCTTGTCTGAACATTCAACAATACAAGCAATTACGCACGTCTTATAATTTATAACCCTTGAGTACTGAAACACCCTCACACACAAACATCACGCCTGTATTCCCAAATGGGGTAGGCAGAGCACACGAAACGTTACCGCTTCGGAGCCACTTTTAGCAATTTTATAGGTTTTATGTTTGACAAAAACGGTACAATAGTGACAGGTTGCTAGCCTGTCGCCTACGGACAGTGTTGAGTACTGAGGAGGTTGATATAAGGATATGACATGCATTTAAATACTACTCACCTTTCTTTTTTGTTTTAAAGTGTGTAGTGTTGAAAGGATACTTACCTAGTAGTTTTGTTAAACACGTACTAGGTCGACGAACGTTTGCGGTGGTTCAATAAATACTTATAGAGTTCTCAAATATAAATTTGTCACTGAAAGACTTGTTTTAATATCGTTATTGAAGAACACGCTTGATAATTATTATTTTAACACTTTTTATGCTAAAGACACTGATACGAGCAAAATAAAGTTATACACAGTTCTCGCGGAATGCGATATATATGTCGGCGGCCGATTGTAAAATCCGCCGGATCACGAAATTCCTAGGCATATCATGAAATGGCGCCATTTCATGATATGCCTAAAAGTTGGCCAGGCATATCACAATGTGCCTGGGAAACAATACGGCAGATCGATTAGAGCAACACATTCGTCGATATTCCTAGCTCTATACCGGGCACATCGTGATATGCCGAAAAAAAAAAATTTAGGTACGACGAGCGAAGCGAGGAGTGGTTAGTGGGTGGTTCTACTCGCAAGGGAATTTTCCGCGTCTCACCTTATTTTGTATAGTTTTTGTAGGCAAATTATATTGATTTACGATCGAAACTGTAGGTACAACTAAATCATCTTGCTCGCTAATCCTGCCGTGATCCAGCAGTGCTTGCTTGCTTGTTGTGTTTCGGCGTGGAGAGTAAGACAGCCGGTGAAATTACTGGCACTTAGGTATCCCATCTTAGGCCTCTAGGTTGACAACGCATCTGCAATACCCCTGGTGTTGCAGATATTTATGGGCGGTGGTGATCTCTTACCATCAGGAGACCCACTTGCTCGTTTGTCATCGAGTCGAATAAAAAAAAACTAAATGGTTTCTAGTATGACACTAAAAATTTGCTCACTCCTAAATATATATCTTTAAAAAATCGTACTTTAAAGTGCCAAATTCTCAGTCTCCTGGCATGTTGAATATTTATGTACGTAATATCTGCACTAAAGATTACTTACTTATTCTGTGACTAAAGTACCTAGAAATGTATAATATATATTAGTTTAAATGTACTTGTCTAATTAATTTTACCTTAAATGCGATATTTATTAAAAAAAAGTTCATTATAAGTATATAATATATACTATATAATATATGTATATATTTTTTGCCGCTCAGCAGAGCGGCAAAAAATCTGGCCCTCAAATTTATGCAAAATTGGTAGTTTTGTATAAAGGGAGGGCCAAATTTTGTGCCGCTGATTATACGAGGATTTTGTCTCGGTTTTTACCTTGCCTCAGTCTCCTGCCACATCTACATAAACACGTTAAAATCAGTTTGAATTACCGCGTCTAGCGCGTTGCTCTTCGGTCCGAATGAAAGATCGAAGTGAAGTTAGCTTACAACCACCACTCGCGCCCGTCTCGGCTCGCGATTGGCTTTGTCGCTTCGGCGAGTTGTGTGAGTGAGGTGTTGCTGGGGCCAGTCAGCTTAACAGCTGGCACATAATTATTTAAATCACGTTGTTTTCTACGAGTATATACTTTTTTTTGCATTCATAGGTCGTAAATTCGTTATATTAGAGTACATAATTGCATAATTTCAATATTAAATGTTGCATTGACGAGTTATTGGCTAAAAACTTAAAATAATCTCAGCCTGTTCTCAAGTCACCTGGAAACAATAGAAACCTTAGAGAATACAGAAAAAAATAAAAATTATTTTACTATGCTTGTAATAAGTACTAATTAGTGTCGTTTTAATGTGTACTTTACGACTTTTTCATTTTGTGATTATTTTGTGAAATGTGATCAAGGTCTTACAATAGAAATGTTCCATGGAAGACACTATTTTAATGCTATTAAACTATTTTTATTAATAAAACATATATTTATTTAATTAATTACAAAACGGCTTTTAAGTTCTTTTGTATCCATCAAAGGTATCCATACTCAAGTATCCTATTAATAGGCAAATAGTTAAACGTTGCGTTTTGAACGATATGACGGATGTTCCTTAGCTAATTCATGAAATGGCGCCATTTCACGATACAAGTATGGCTAGGAATTATTCGTGATTTGGCGGATTTTACGATATCGGCCGCCGACATACTATGCTATATATAGATATAGCAATAGTAATTGAATTCTCCGTTGACGACGTCGTGGGCAACATCTATATAATAGTGACAAATAATTGACCTAAGGGCTACTACGAAACTCGAAGTTCCTATCGCACCGTCCCTCTCGCTCGCGTATTATACAGCTTAAGTGTCAGAGGGACCGCACGACACGAACTTCGAGTTTCAAGTTTCGTAGTAGCCCTGCTGATTATTATAATAGAAAATGCGAGGAGGGCAGAAAAAGTTTAAGAAAAATACAACGAGAAAACACGAATCTAATCGAGAAACATATCCATACCTAGACGAAAATATGTAGAATCTTAAACTATAGTACATTGTTGTAGAGGCTGAAAAGTAAGCAATCATAAATAGATGAACGAGTTAGTTAAGTTAAATTCACCAAACATATTTAATTTATTCGACTCGAACGGAAATAATTATTGAATGTTAATTCAATTAACCAACATGACAAAAAAATAACTGGCAGCTTTCCACAAAAATTTTAGTGCCCTTGCAAGAACAAACTACATTATATTGTTTAATCTGTGGTATTTGTTCAGTGTCATTTTATGTAGGGTTGCCAGACGTATGAGGATTCTCGCACTTACATGCTAATTATGAAACTTTCCAACGCAAAGTAAAAGACATGGGGATGGACACTGTCTGTGATTCACAGTGACTGGAAAAACAATTAAAAGCTGGAGTTTTCAAACCATTGAAATATAATGTATATCCTGTATTATTTATTTATTTATCAATAATCCATTATTACAGCATTACAGTTAGAAAACTAATGCACTATAAAATTCAAATTATACACAAAAAATACAAAAATACATAAGAAAAACATACAAAAAAAAAATAAAAAATGCTAATTAGAGATTTTTGAACGTCGTCTTCGTCACTACCCTAAAACGACAGAACACCACACACTCCGGCCAGAAGTCGGAGCGCAGGAACATCTGCTGGTGCTTGGCAGGCACTTGGAGTCTAAATGAGCTGAAATTGCTAGCCCCTTGAGACATCGAGCGGGATGATGAACATTATTCTCTAGCTGGGCTCCCTGTAACCGGCGCTGTACCGCCTCGCGGACGTGCTCGAACACCTTCTCAGGCGTCGTCTTCTTGTCCATTATGGTGTGTAATAAAGAATATTTGTATTGTATTGTATAGAATAGAATATTATTAATTTTATGCTCGGGTTTATGATATTTTTTCTTTGTTTTTAAGACCGAAAACAAGCCTTAGGTAATAGTAATAGTCAGTGTCATATGACAGCCGGATGAACATAAAGCACATGTTTTTAATTCCTTTACAAAATTACATTGTACTGGAAAATAGTCAAACATTAAATAAAAAAATGACAAACTGCAATAAATAAAAATATCTTTCTACACCTACAAGTAAAATAACGCTTTAAAATGATTTTAATTACAAAATAGCAATTATTCATTATTCTAGTTACTTAGTAGATATTCGTCATTCAAATGAGCTCGCTATCGTCCTCATAGTATTTTGCATTTCCTTGAGTGCTAAATTAACTTTAAAGGCATTCAGTCGGCTGTTTTAGGGCTTGGTGAGTGGAGTGGACTCATCTAGATAATATTATTATGTAAGGCTCAAGTAGGGTTGCTAACCGTACTATAACCATGTACCTGCTATATTTTGACTCCTATGTGCTAACTATTATGCTGTTGGAAAAATATAGTAGGTACGCAGAAATGCTATATTTCGGTCAGTCCCTACACATACGAATACGATTAAGATTGGACATTATTATTATAGGTTAGGTACTAGTTTTCATTTCTGTTCAATATTTTCAGTTTTGTTAACGTACTACGTATATGTCTT
The DNA here is from genome assembly GCF_025370935.1 of Choristoneura fumiferana. Classification (NCBI taxonomy): domain Eukaryota; kingdom Metazoa; phylum Arthropoda; class Insecta; order Lepidoptera; family Tortricidae; genus Choristoneura; species Choristoneura fumiferana. Next base: position 12,746,656 of record NC_133489.1, read on the forward strand.
TCAGTGAACCATAATGTTTATATCTTGGGCTGGAAAAAGTTGGCAGCCCCAGGCCTGAGGCTGAGTAAAAATCAAAGAGTATTTAACTAAAAATGTAGCGAAATACATATGCAAACATTATACGAGAAATCGGCAATTTATTTGGTACAGTCTGGCAACTCTAATCTGAGATGCAATATTTCCTTCGATTTTAGCACTTGCTTGAAGTTGCTTTGCTTGACAAGAAGCGTTGATTCAGTCAGCAGCAGGATTAGTTTATCTAAGCAAGTTGTTTTTAGGTAGTTGTATAACAACACTGGTGTATTAAATCATGGCGGACAGTGACGACGAGTATGATCGTAAGAGGCGCGATAAGTTTCGCGGTGAAAGAGGAACTGCTGAGGGAAGTAGCTACCGAAGCAGCGATCGGCGGGAAGAAAGAGGTCGCGGCCGCGAAGAGTGGTCTGAGAGGTAATATCCGTGTTAGAGGATGTGACACTTGTTACCATCATGTTACCATCTCACCATATCCTTACTTTTCAGATCCCAACCTCAAAATCATGAGCCTCCTAGAGTTCCTACCCAAACCCATAAACCCACCAAGCGTTGCTCAAACGTTCTAGTTATAAGGTACTTTTTTGGCGCATTTAGTATTTTCTACCAGTGCCAAGTTTACAGTTTTTAGTTGTTTACAATAATATCTACACCTGCTTATGTAAAAGAAAGGCTCAACCAAAGAAAAATTTACTTAGCAGTTCCGGTATCTAAACATTTTAATGTAATTAATGATAAATGTTATTTTTAATTAAATTTACATCTCAGTAGGTAAGCAATTAGCTAATAATAAGAACAATTAGGTACTAATTATATTTCCATTCACATTGAAATTTAAATTATTTACTATCCACCTGTCTGTACACAAAAGGATTTATTGCAATTAATCTGTAGAAATATATGAATTTTTAAATGTACAGTCCAAACCATTTATAACAACACTAGCTTTTGCCTGCGGTTCCGCCCGCGTGGTATTCAGTTATCGCGCGCTGTTCCCTCGGGAACTGTGCATTTTTCAGGATGAAAAACTCTCTGTGCCAAAAAACACGTCGATCTGTCGCTCCGTTACGGCATGAAAGACAGACAAACACACAGACATACAAATACACTTTCGCATTTATAAAATTATATATAGTATAGTATATAGTATGGAAACAGCAATATTTGGTTGTTATAACCAGTGTTACTTTGGTATATAAGATCATGTTGAGATTTTTTTTGGTTGTTATATCCAATATGTTCTTATAGCTGGTGTGACTATAAATGGTTTTGACTGTAATTAATATTAGTTTACTAATTGTGATTCTTGTATCAAAAGAGCTCGTGGAGGTCGATCTGGCCCAGACTACAGGGATTACCGTGGGGGAGCCAGCGCAACTAGAGGCTATTCACCAATCAGGGGTGAGGGACCACCGAACAAACGTGTCCGCCCTGACTGGCCTATGGAAGACAGGAGATATGGAGGAATGCCACATGACACGTATGGTTCTTATGGGTGGGCGCATGATCATTTTGGGCCTCACCCTGCTCACCAAGGATATGGCCAGCCCATGCCACCAGTACCAGCAAGGTAACTGAAATGATCTTTATGACTTGAGTGTTAGTAGTAGCATGGAGTGAACATTTTTATCAGGCAATCTGGTAAAAGAGTGAGAAATGGACCAAATTTATTTCCTTTTTTCTTTTTCTATTATTTGTAAAAAATGTCATGAATAAATGTTTTTCTTTCTTTCTTTCTTTCTTTCAAATGTGAATTAGGTATGGCTTTGGGTACAACTCCTCAGAGGTAGTGCATACAAGCATTGCTTTACTTGTCATCACTGTTGACAACTCTTTACAACTACACATTACTGGTATTGAGCTCATACACTTTTCCTCTTATGGCTATGTTAAAAGAAACAAGTGTTAATCTTATCACAACAATATCTACCTCGGAGATAAATATTAACCTATATTCTGCTTATGATGAATTATGTAACATTTTACTTTATCTTGAGCTTCATCTTATGGACAGAGACTATAAGCAGTAGAACCATATTCACATCATTGGCCTATATCTGGCTTTCTTCTTTCCTATTTTTTTCTCTTTCCCACATTATTTATAATCTGCCCTATAGTAGTCTGCCAATAAGAAGTCAATCCTGACACCTGTCATCCTGGTACGGACGGTTCCCTAACTTATGTATCCACTATTTCGTACTAGTTGCATAGAAAAGTGGATACTTATGTTAGGGCACCAACTGTATTAAATATGTAAATGTTTTTGTTTTTTGACATTATTATATGGGAGTGACAAGTGGCAGGATTGACTTCTTAGCGGCGGACTACTATAATTATAATAGTCTTTTGTCTTGTGGCACCAAGGCAGTCTATTCTGGGTTGTTGTGTGGGTTAGTTTTTATTCTAATATCAGTTTGGTTGGTCATACTGGGCCATTTAGATAGTAGGGCTCCCTCTGCTTTTTTCTATTCTCTGGCAAGCCTTATCCTTTCCTGACCCCATTGGCTTTGAAGCCTTTTCTGATTACAAGTTCTTGATTCTTTGCATTACAATTACGTGGCCATACCATCTAAAACAGCTTTAAATGAGTGTTTCTGTTATGGGGGCAACTTTATAACTCCCACTGACTGTCTAGTCACTGCTCTCTGGACCATCATAACATTTTTATTCCTGCTGTATGAAACTGTATTCCATATACAAAATTGTGACCTGCTCAAAAATTCCTAGTAATGGGTTCCAACTGTTGAACTTTAAGTTACTTGGGTCTACTTACTTGTTTTCTTTTCTTCCTTTCTATATATTTTTAATTTTTTTATTTCATTCTTTTTTGATGTTCATATGAAAATGGGCTCATTATTAGCTTTCATTTGATACCCAATTGGACTTATCAATTGCAAAAAAACAGGTCAAAATACCATATCTATATTATATTAACAGGGATGCTGTGCTCCCCATTGGCCCCACTGATGGCCCACCCACTATGATGACTTTTAAGGCGTTTCTGGCAGCCCAAGATGACTCGATTACAGTGGACGAAGCTAGCCTCAAGTACAATGAGTACAAGCTAGAGTTCCGAAGGCAACAGCTCAATGAGTTCTTTGTTGCTCACAAGGATGAAGAATGGTATGTCTCGTTTATTGTTCATCTTTTAAGTCTACAACTGAATTGGATGCAAAGAACCTTTTAGAATCACTTGTTGAAACCTTTTTGCATTTCTAGATCTGTCAATGTAAAAATATACTGTGCAATCATAAAAACATACTTTGCAGCATGTCTATGAGTCACTAGCAAATCTGCTGAGATTGTATTAATGATGTTTGTTTTTTATTTGTTTGCTAGCAATTAAAAGATTCTAAGCGTTAACACTTTTGTCTTTGCTAAGGCAATCAATTTACCATCCAGCAGCTGACCCAGATCAGTTAAGGCTTAGAATTTTTTAAGAGCCTTCTGCAAATGTTAACTTTAACTTTTTTCCCTACAGTCAACCGCGTAAACGCGTGGAATTGCTGGACAACGTTAAGAAAACTTTTTTGAAACTTTATACAAATGATAAAATCGTGTGTGTAGCTAGTTGATCTCGCGTTGACCTGTAGCGCGCAATGCTACAGGTTTCGTTTCAGTAGGGTATTAGGGCTAAAATATTCCACAGGTGTGGAACAGGTGAGACTGAAGATATTTTTTAAATTATTACTAAGCTCTTTAGTTACAATCATGGCCTGGATGAGCAAAACAGGTGTACTACAGTACAGAGGTATATTTTTTGAACATGACTTTCCTCCTAACTAACATTGTGTTTAGTTATTATATTTTGTCATTAGATATGACTGGTATTGTATGTATATGTATCTTAATTTACATTTAGTTAGTTGGACTGTCATTTAATTTAATGTTTTTGTGTAAGTTAAGTAGAAGTGAAATTGTAGTGAAAAATAAATTAAAATTTCCATTCGCTTCTACAAGGCTTAATTTGTGTATACGACGAGACTAGCAGATACATAGTCATGTTGTATATGCTCTAGTTTTATAACATGATGAAGTTTTTTTTTTATTAGGTTCAAGATCAAATATCATCCTGAAGAATCAGTAAAACGGAAAGAGGAGCAACTATGTGCTCTCAAAGTAAGCATGGAATAATATTTTAATTATTTTTGCTTTTGAAAACAGCTTGTATTTGTCATTTATTATTTTATTACTATCAATAATTACAGAAATTAATTTTTGTACACAGTAAAGCCTAAAAAAAAGAAAATTAAATCAAAAATCAATAACTAAGTTTTTTGATCTAACTTAATAGCAATTATTGTATTTTAGAACCGTCTCAATGTGTTCCTCGAGTTACTGGATGCGGGGGAACTGGACAAGGTGTCTGTGGATGTTGACAAGACAGATAAATTAATCCGGCTGCTGGATACAGTGGTCATTAAACTAGAAGGCGGCTCTGAAGAGGACATCAAAGCATTGGATCAGCCCCCACCACAAGAAATTGTACATTTAAATAATGATAAATCAGGTACAGTTAGTACTTTACCTATATCTATAATTTAACCGATACATATTTAACAGCTCTTGCCTGAAGCTTTGCCTGTGCTCAGCGGTTACTTTCACATTTCTGAAGTAAAAAGTGGTTACCCCTATATGTAAAAAAGCAAAAATATAAATTTGTTATTTTAGGATAACTTCAGAAGGTTACACTTTTAGGTTCAAACTCTTTGTAATATTCCAGTGTATTATCCCCTAAAGTTCCTACAGAGGTATTCCAGACAGCCTTTTTAGTATGAACAAAAAACTAAAAATCAAAATATTTCTTGCAGACAAGCGCGACGAGCAACCGGTCGTTATTGATGTTGACGCTGTGAAAGTCAAAGAAGAGAAGGACGACTCTGAGATAACAGAAGACAAGGTTTTTAATTCCACACCAAAACTTGCAAAATTTCACGTCACTGCAACAATCTAAATGCAGTGGCGGGGTAACTGTGGGGTGGAAGGGGTAGCCCGCCCCTCAAAGAGTCCATAAATTTTCTTCATCAAGATCAAAACCTGGACAAGGCTAATTATATCCCTAAAATATGCTTACATAAAATCGTATCGTATCGTTATTGTTCAAAGGTTAACTGGAAGAGATCCCTTTGAGGGATAAGTTCGCCTTTGTACATCTTATTATGCTGTGTTCTGTTATTTTCATGTGTTTTTATGTACAATAAAGAGTTTTACAATACAATACATCAACTATTAAGACTGGGGGTTCCTCGTTCAGCCGCCCTGGGCTCTGAACGACCTTAGTGCGCCACTGTATAAATGTTAGATGATTTAGATAGCTTGGATTCTAAATATATATTTATTTATTTTTAGGATAAGAAGGCGGAATCACCAAAACCGATCGCGCCGCTCTCGATGGAGATCGACCCGAATCTCCGCCAGCTGCAGGAACAAGCCAAACTGTTTTCGCGCTTCAACTCGGCGCCCGGCACGGAGCCGGATACTGAAGCTCCAGAGAAAGAACCCCGTAAGTTCTAACGATAGTGTTATTCTGTGGTTGTGTCTATTTGGTGTTATTATAGTTGTCAACAAAGAAACTGTCGTTTTTAACTAGACTAGCGTGAAATAAACCAATAAAAACAGTTTAATAGAATTATGCAGTTCCACGGCGAATAGCGAAAGTCGTCTAATTGTTTTTAAATACATATATGTATTTCGGAGAAGAAAATAATATGAATATATAAATTGAAATTATTACTTTCCAGCGCCACCAGGTTCTTCATCGAGCTCTTCTTCGTCCAGTTCTTCCTCGTCTAGTTCCGATGAAGATGGCGAAACGGCGCCAAGACGTAAATCTAAATCTAAATCGAAGTCCAAAACGCCAGACAAATCACCGAAGCGGCAGGAAAAATCTAAATCGCCGAGCCTCGACAAACCAGAAAACGGTTTAATAGAAACTATTAAAGAGAAAGACAAGGATTATAAGAGTGGAGATGAAAAAGCGGAGTCGGTGTCCGATGTCGTCGTTGAAAAAAAAGAGTCGAGAGCTCTTCATAAAACTACTTCTATTTTCTTAAGAAATCTCGCGCCCAGTATTACTAAAGCGGAAGTAGAGGCTGTAAGTTGCCTTTTCGTTATTTCAATGTTTAGAATTCCCATGCGAATATCACTTCTTATAATTTTGTATATTTTGCCACTAAAAGTGGCCGAAACGTAGTTTAATAAATCTTTTGTTACTAATCTGTTACAAAAAGCCCTCCTTTGCTAACTCTGCGCCAAACTTACTGAAGTTCTCATAAGGTATACTAAATCACTGGTGTTTACTTTGCAGATGTGCAAACGCTATGGCGGCTTCTTGCGCGTGGCACTCGCCGACCCGCTGCCCGAGAGGCGCTGGTTCCGCCGCGGTTGGGTCACCTTCCGGCGCGAGGTCAACATCAAAGATATCTGCTGGAACCTTAATAATATCAGGGTAAGATTTACTTTACATGACGCTTTGTTTTGGTCTGTCAAGACTGCCTTTAACCCTTTTCCAGGCCCCGCGAATCTAGGTACGCTACCACAAAATAAACCATAGTTTTATATTGTTTACCTATGGTGGATTAAATTAATAAGTTAATAACGAATCATATTTTTAACGACTTCAATTGATTTTGTACCATATTTACATTTTAGCACAGTCTAATATTTGTGTACATTTATGTGGTCGCTATATGCACTACGCCTGGAAAAGGGTTAATTTCTAATAGTAACTTTTATTTGACAGGAGAATTACTAAATTATATTCGATCTGAGCAAATTTTTATTCAGTTTCACTGCTTTATTTCAAATGGCCTTTCCCGTTTAATTTTTTTTACAGGGTTCAAAAAATCATAAGTGTTGTACTAGAAGATTTGAATGTAATCGGCTAGAATACCATTAAAAACATTATCAGTTTGATGATGTACCGCTAGCTTCCGTCAAGATGGAATTTATTTTGATTTTCGCTACTTCCGTATTAAAGTTTTCAACTTCTAGACTTTCAAACTGTTTAAATCGGAGAGATTTTTTACCTTATTTCTATTGTTAAAAAGACGGAAGTATCAATCCTCTTCTCTATACACTCTTTTTAAAAACAAATGATAATCTTTTACCAGCTTCGCGAGTGTGAGCTCGGCGCGATCGTGAATCGAGACTTGCAGCGGCGCATCCGAGCCGTCGCGGGCGTGACTCTGGAGAGGCCCGTACTGCGAGCCGACGCTCGGCTCGCCGCCCGGCTCGCGCACTTGCTCGACACTCGCACCAAGCTGTGGGACGCGCCCGCTGAAGACGGGGACAAGCCGGAAAACCAGACTACACCAGACGTAAGTGTTTTCAGGCTGCAAATAGAGAATTTGAGAAAACATACTGATGTACTTGATCATTGACGTATGATGAATTAATGAGCATTCTAGCTGAAGACTCACAAAATAAACAGGAGCGTTCTAGCATAGTAAAAGAGAACAAAGTAGGTTCACTACGAAGAAAGTACATCGCGCGGCTTAAATGTGTGCGCGCCGGCACGCACGCACCCGCCGCACGCACACACTGATAATTTAAGGAGGATTATCTTTTCTTTAGTCAAGGCTGCTCCGCCGTCGGCGCCGTACGTTTCGCTTTTAGCTCGCTTCGCGAGATGATCACCTTTTACGTTTGCGTACTCATACTTACATATTTTTTGTATTAGGTATAGTTGTAAATTAGTATTATATAAGTGCAGTGTGATAGTTTCGTGCAAGGACACATGAAAAAATAATAGATACCTTCCTACCTACAAACAATATAGTTATAGTATTATGTGTAGGAAACATGGGTATAGTATGTACACAGTAGCCATCACCACTTTGGCGAATTTATAAATAATCTTTTTAAATTTTGTATAATAATAATAATGATAGAGCGTCAAAGAATCTGGTTTCTCTAGACACAGATATTAGACAATTTTAAGTTAACTTACATACTAAAATTGTTTGCCGGTAGGTAATTAATTAATCTAAAATAGACATCGACAACCCTAAGCGTCCGTGCCGGAGTGGGCAGTTAAGTCTCCTAAAGCGTCGCAGTGTGCCTACTTGTTCTCTTTTACTATGGTCCTAGCGAACATTCTAGCTGCCGCGCTAAAGATATCGGCAGTAAGTCTGATTTTGCCCAACATTAAAATTGAACTTACTGCTTAGTCAGGTTTTGCCAAAAATACAAAAATCAGACTTACTGCCGATATCGATCGCGCGGCATCTAAAGAAACGACGGTAAATTTGCTTTGAGGTTTTGCCGAGCTGAGTAATTCTGTCTTTTTTCCGACGCCGTCTCTCTGCCCACACCTCCCGCATCAGTCATTGACAGTTTAAAAAAAAATACTTCCCTTTTTAAAATTATCCACACAGTGACAAGAGAGCTAAAGCGATTTTTTTTTTGTGAAGTGTATCGTAATTAACAATCCGTGTTATTCCAACAGAACTTCAGCCTCACATCAAAGAATCCGGTTCTGCACAAAATCACCGAACACTTGATCGAGGAAGCGTCGACCGAGGAAGAAGAGCTACTAGGCGTGGACGCGGCAGCCGAAACGAACGCGCACGAGCAACCAGACCCGGAATTAGTACGTGTACTGGACCGGCTGGTCTTGTACTTACGTGTTGTCCACTCTGTGGACTATTACAACCATTGCGAGTATCCGTATGAAGATGAGATGCCGAACCGCTGCGGCATTATGCATGCGCGCTCTGGACCGCCCGCTAATAAGGTAATTTGTTACCATAATACTGAGTTTTATGATAAAACTGACTATTGCCCGCGACTTCGTTTCCAAAGCTTTTTTAGTTACCATGGTCATTGAAAAGCTGAAGATCGACGGTTTTTCCGAGCTCAATAAGGGAATCATAGCAAGCTTATCGCCGAATAACATCAAAATACATCCCAATAATGTTGGGTTTTGTCATTTAACTGTACATGTTGATTCTAATGTGATGTTATGTTTATACAGCCAACACAACAAGAGGTGCAAGATTATATCAAGTCCTTTGAGGGGAAAATGTCTGCGTTCCTCCAAGATGTAAAGCCGCTCACAGATGAAGAATTGCAGAAACTTGGAATTAAGGTAATTAATTTCAAACTGCTTTCTCTGACTGAGCTCTGAACCTAATCACAGACCTAGTGTTAAAAAATGAGTAATACTCTTTTTGTCTGTTCAGGATCCTGACGCAGAAGTGGAGAAATTTGTCCAAGCCAATACTCAGGAGCTATCAAAAGACAAGTGGCTTTGCCCACTTAGCGGGAAGAAGTTCAAGGGACCGGATTTCATTAGGAAACACATCTTCAACAAGCATGCCGAGAAGGTACGCCTCGTTACAAATGAATATCGAAACCATATAAATAACCGATTCATTTAATTAGATCAGGTCACAAATGTGTTGTAATAATGGCACTTGGCACAGCCGACCGCGCCTTAAAAATACGTGACAAAATAAAAATACTTGTCCTATATTTTGTGATAATCTAACTGATCTGTTATATATTTATAAATTAAATTAAATTAAATTCACTCAGAAAACTACCCTATTATAATTTAATTTCAAAATAAGATAATTAATTATTGCTAGCTAACAGAGACATTAATTCAATTTGTTTGAAAAAGACAGGTGTACGTACAGACGCGAACAGGGATGGTTGAGCCACTTGACACTTCGTAATTTGGCTGTGTAGTGCTATTCTGGTTTATAAATGACTAATGACAACATTTACTTCGAGTATGTATAACACGGCTAAATCATGAACAGTCGTGAGTGACTCAACAATCCCGGTTCTCGATACATCGTGAGGGAGGATAGCCAAATACGATATCGCTGGAGTGCAACATTCAAACTTCGTATCTTGCCGTCCCGCTGACGCTAATATTATTTAGTACGAGGGTGAGAGGAATGGTGCGATACGAACTTCGAATTTCGTAGTAGCCCCTCAGTAGTACCTAATGCTGTATGATGTCTTTAGGTGGAGGAGGTGCGCCGCGAGGTTTCGTACTTCAATGCGTACGTGCGCGATGTGCGCCGCCCGCAGCAGCCCGAGCCGCCCGCGCGCGCCCCGCCTGCGCCTCACCAGCCCGCGCCGCAGCCCGCCCCGTTAGTACTGCCACTGTAGACAGTACACTCGAAGGCATAAATATCTATACAGCCATAGCGTCAAATGTGTATACATCGACTTTATGGTGTATAGTTATTTTAGACGTCTTGGTATCGTACATATATTTATTACCTTGACTGTACACTACACACACAAGACACTACACTACACTAGAGTATCTATACCAGGAGTGGCCAACCAATCGTTCAAAGTCTATCCGCCGAGAGTTGAAAGGTCGGAATAGCGACTGTCGCTTATCAATTATCGCATATTGTATGACGAGTGCCACTTGTCGCAGCGCGTACTGAGTGCTCAGCAAAATTACCTGAAGAACGATGAGAACGATATGCGCTGCTACACTACTCACGCCATACTAGTGTCTCTTACTCAGTGTCTCTATATCCTCATTCTCGCCTAACTTCGGTCAGCTTCGCGAGTAGGACGCTTTACGTTCGTATTCGTTTTATAACCAGCTTCCTGTTGACAGGTACGGCGGCGGCCCCGGCGGCGGCCCGGCGGCGCGCGGCTGGGGCTGGGGCGGCTGGGCCCCGCCCGCGCCCTACGCCCCGCGGCACCCGCGCTTCTCTAGACCCAGGTGACTTACCGTTACTATTTTGCTTCTCTTTTCAACCTCCTCATAGCCCACACCAGTGTTTTTCAACTGTGTCGCGATCTTCTGCGGGGTCGCGGGACCTCCTTAGGGGAATCCCAGTAAAATTCATATACGCGAGCTGTGACAGTGTTGTATTGCATAGTCAATATTCACAGTATAACGCAAAAAAACACAAATGATTAAAGTCGGTCGTCAAATATTTTTTTCACACCAAATGAGAATTTCTGTGACAGGCTAGTATCGTGAGGTACCGTCAACCAAATAAGTGGTCTATCAATTTTTAAACAAGTTCCTATTAAATGAATATGTCGCTAAAGTCGAACTTTCAAGTTGACAGACACGTCTATTGGCATTATTATTTTATGACATGCAAACGATTATCAACGGTTTGACAATGTTGACACTTGTGTTATGTTTGTGATTCCCGATTGGTTTAATAACTAAATGAGTCAATCGCAAGCAAGATTGTACATGTCAAACAGACCTCTCGATACTAACGCTAGGATGCGATTTGTAGCATTCGAACATGGCGAATGTAGACGATATCTAATTTTGGTATTTCTGCTTCTTTGGCTAGTTGAAGTATAATTTTGATAGTGTTTTATGCGGCGATTAACCTTAACACTGAACAGTGATCACAAAATTCTATATTGCTCTCGTGTCTGACATTTTTAATGCGCAAGTTGTCTCCGCGTGGTTTCTGGAATTTTACTATCAAGTTGCAAAAACTACAGTCACCGTACAACGTGAAGAAGAAGAATATATTTATCTTTAATTTAACTGACATTGGCCCAAGCCTTAAGGCCGCCATTGAGGGGAATAATAATAATAATAATAATACTAACGCTAGCGATATTTCGGCTGTCAAGAAACTCTCATTTGGTCGCACCACGATAAAGGTTGAAGAACACTGTCCTTCATATTCTAATGAACAAATCTACGAACGCGGCTCTTTGTGAACCAATTAAAAGTCTACTAAATCAAACCAAATAAATATATGTGCGAGGCGTATGCCAGCCAGGCTTATGGTCCAAGGTCGTAGGTCGTAGGTACTCGTAGGTTCACAGATTATACCGTTCGTAGATGTGAAAATCTAATGCCAATACATTTATTTTACTCATGTCTACCATGCTAAAATACTGTCATACATCACTTTATTTCGCTTAATCCGCACATATCAGACAACTACCGGGCTTTTGACACTCTTCGATAGGATACTAGCCCTTGCTTTACTTGTACCTGCTATTAGTATTCGCATGTTTTCAAAACCATACAAATTTATATGTGTTTACAAACACAATCAACTATTTTACCGACACTTTGGGCGTCTCCTGCGTTACTAAAATTGTCTCTGGCGTTACCAAAAAATCGTACTTCCAACAAGATATTTCGCGGTTTAACAGGTTGAACTTACGTAGGATGGCATGTATTCATGTACACCATCTATTAAATTACAGAAGAAGCATGTTTACTTACAAAAATCTGCAATTGTTTGAAAAATGTCGCGGACAGATTAGTGTCGGTAAAAAAGTTGATTGGCCCTGTGTTAGTTGAGCTTAAAAATTTAGGTTCACGATTACTTCGACCACATTCCTATTCATCTATTACCATAAGGCTCACTGTCGTGATCGTCTACTTCCTATTTTTAGGGTTCCGTACCCGAAGGGTAACAGAGGGAACCTATTAATGTCCGTTCACTGTCTGTCTGTCCCAGGGCTATATCTCAAAAACCGCAATAGATAGACAGTTGAAATGTTACATATGTATTTCTATTGCGGCTAAACAAATAATAAAAATCAAATTCAAAATGAATGGGTCCCAAACAACCAATATAAAATGATCTCACACTGCGTACATTTTACGTAGAAACAGGGATGTGAGCGAATTAAGAATTGGTCACATTACAATTACAAGAATTAGAAAGGGGACCTAATTGGAATGTGGAGGAGTTTATCCTGAGCCAAAATTTGTTTATTTCGTACCTACTCCGTCTACTCTACCTGCGACGCGCCAATCTTTTCTGATTATATTGACATGAATTTAAAATGACGTTATGTTTAAGTACAGGCTACATTAACTTATATATAACTCGTTTATCAACGGATGTTTAATTGTATTACACTCGTTAAAACGTCGTTAGAGCATCAATCCGTGTCATCAATGCGGAAGCTCGCAAGTTACTAATTTCCTCAAGTTGCTTTGTAAATTGTTACCGTGACATGATAATTAATAGCATATTTAAACGATATTTATTTACAAATAGCTCTTGGTCTTGGGGTCTACTGATCTTTACTCGTCTTAGGCAGTACAGACATGATTCTAACCGAAGATTTAACTTTATTGTGTAAATAGCATCCTCTTTAATTTTTTTAATAGAAATTACGATTATTATATTTGACACAAAAATTGTTAGAATCATGTTTACAGCAAGACAAATAAAGATCAATTTTGGATAAGTAAAGTTTTTTGAATATGCGCAGATTATATTTTTTATTGATAGTCTTGGTACTATAGAGGGAGTAACGGCAGCTTTTTAATTTTTATTCCTTATCGTTCAGAGTTTTTTTTTTGTAGTCGAGATGACATTTGCAGCGCTTAAATTACTAAGGCTGAAACTTATATAAAAAAGAAAAAAAGAGTTGTCCACTGTCAATCTTGTCATCATCAAATAAAACAAACCGTTAATTATTAACATCTTGTTTTTTCTATTTATCACAAAAAACCACTAAAAGATAGAGAATAAAAAATAAATAGCTGCTTTTCCTCGCTTAGGACCAGGACTATCGAAAAAAAAAATACTTAGCCAATTATTATTATGTAGGTGCGCTGCTTATTAATAACGATGCATGGCGTATTTTTTCGCTTATCTTAGCAAAATAACTTATCGATTTATTACGAGAACGATATTCAGTTTGACGGAATAATTTGCAGGGAAAACGTCGACCGCTCCCGCCCTATTATTACTTACAACGATCTTGACTTCCCGGACAGTGGCGATATATTCTAACTATTCTAAGTCTTGTCTTATACTTAACATATATTTGTGTATTACGCATTCCGACTTCCACGATGAAGTAATAATTTTCCATAATATTACTGGTACTGCGGCTACTGTGAGTTGATAAGAAAATTAAATCAAGTTCATAATGTAATGTTCGAAGTAATTTAATTCTTGAATTCCGTTAATTAGGATTGGTTGATCAGTTACCAGTTAGTTTTTGCTAAGCATCATAAAGCGGACGTCTTTAAATGACTATGATTAATGACTCAGAAAGTAATAATACTTACTTTTTAAGGATGAAACTGGAATGACACCTTGTTATATTTTTTTACGTAAAAAATGTTGTTGAGAAATATTATTGTAGCGACATGAAGTAATTAGTTTTCGCTTATTCAACCTACTATTAATTTCGTGACAATTTCCCTTTAGATATTGATTGATAATATGCATAGGTATATTTATAATATTGTTGTTGACAACTACTGAGTTCGTAATCGTTATTACAAATCAGGGTCCATCAAGTCAAATTCATAGGTCATACATCCCTGTGTCGTTATAATTTTTGCGATTACTGTAAAAAAAAAGTATTAAGGAAATTTATTCATAATTTATGCTATTTAATGGAGAAAAGAATTCAGAAATATTCAATCCCAATTGTATAACTTACCATCATAGGATGATGAAAATTTAAGTACAGTGCAAGTTTCTTGACATACAATTATTTTTTTACAATTTTACAAACATTAAAATGTATTAATGTTAATACAGCTAAATTTTGTATGAATCGGAACTTTTTATGTTAGTGAATTAAACAAGATAATGTAATAAATAATATGCGTACCTATTCTACAACATTTTGTATAAAAAGTCGAAATAAAAAAATTCTTAAAATATTATGTGTTGCATCTGTTTTCCTTCTACTTATTATCCCGTACTCTAAACAAAACTAATGTTAAGTTATTGCGACTAAACCCCGGGAAGCTGAGATTACTATCGGTCGTTCCTTAATAGGACTAAAATATTTATAAATTGGCTTATAGTATCAATAACATTCTTCGTGTTCTTTGTGGCGTACCTTTAGTGCAAATCGATTATCTTGCTGAACAACAAGTGCACAAGAATAATTATACAGCGGTAAAAATCTGAGCTTACTTTTAATGTCGTTACTTATGTTTGATTTTGTGTGCAAAGAGTTTAATAAAAAGGGCGGCGACACATAACATAACACAATCGATAATTCCACGACTGATCTTTTGTAGTAAAAATAGGACACCGTGAACCCAAGGAACAAAAATTAAAAATTGCTGTATGCGTGTCGTGGACGCACTAGCGGTAGCATAGATGAAACATAACGTAACCTTAATGTAGACTTGTTGCGTTCCTTATGTCTACCCTTAAAACGTAGCATTCTGTTGTTGATACAAAAAGATCAGCTGCGGGAGTAACTTTCTAGTATCCCCAAATGTGGCGCCTCCCTAACACTGCAAGTGGCTTGCTTCCTTGACACCCAGCTGCTTACAAGTAACGAAAGAGTTACAATCCTCTGAACCGTCCTCCGCCCATCGTCTGTAAAGCAGGCGCGCGTTGCGAACGGTTCTAAGGATAGCAGAGCGTTCGTTGCTAGAGACAAATACAGTCTGGCTAATCGCAAAGCAAGCCAACTGCCAGTTTCAAAGCCGTGGTTAACGATGTGGTTGCTTGTTAAAGGGGCGGCGGCGCGGACTACCGCCCAGTCATTCACTACCGCGACTTGGACGCCCCGCGCGAACCTGACGAGTTCGTTTAACATGGACCACCACTGCCCAAAGGACCTCAATACACATATTCTAATATTCTATTGGCAATAAAAATAGCTTAAAACATTCACTTAGTAGGTATTACTAATTTTATTTTTTCTTTCGTTTTGATTGTTTTGACTATACTATATTTAAGCTAAATATGTGATGACTCGAAGAAATATGCATATTTTATTAAAATACACACATATTCAAATAAAGTCGACTTTGATTCACCATAAAGTTCCATGCGAATCTCGATAAAGATCAAGCGTCCGCTAAGTAAATGTAAATTTATATTTGAGGAAAGTCACCACGGCCGTTCCACTATCTACCTATTTTAGTACGTGCTAATACTCGAGAATTCATGGTAATGTGCGTAGGCAACATAGCGGATGCTGAGTAAGCATCGTGCAGAGCAGACCTTTTGAACAAGTCGAGTTCAACTTAACCGTAATAACCTTGCAATATTCTTAGAAATCAAATTTCCAAGTAAGGATATTAATCCTCGTCTATCTGAAGCAGAACTTCAGTATGTTTTCGACTTTATTGTCAGATGTTACGCAACGCAAATGAATTAAAATATAGTTTTAGATATAGAGATGTAAATTATATACGAGACGCGAATTATAGTATGAAGCCTTGACCTCTAATACCATACCGTTCATGTATGACATAAGTACATCATAAAAATGCCTGTCGCATGTAGATTTTCAAAAGGACTGAATAAATAAATGATGACAATCGGGTGCTAAATCAATAAAACTAATGTTGTCATGTCTGTCACTAAACATAACTCGATCCTATTTGATTTCTAGACTTCGTGATTGATGAGTAGAGGTACGAGTAAATTTGTCTTAGGCCAAAATGTTTTCGGGTGCACTTGCCGGGATTTGAACCGCCCATCTCCTTCGAGAGGTTTGGTCGGGGTCGTTTTGGTGTACTCGGATTTATACGCACAGCACAATAAGCCAAGATATGTGGGTTAAAATACTAGGTAGGACGAAGTGGAATCACAATTCCTTGTAGTCCCATTAATCGAACCAAACGGAAAAAAGTTCATGTGGTCTGATCGGTAGGACAACGGCAGTAAGACCACGTGGCCAGAGGGCTATTGACGCTGTCACTTCTTTTTGAACGTTTGAATCGATCTGCCGTATTATTTCTCAGGAACATCGTGATATGCCTGGCCAACTTTTAGGCATATCATGAAATGGCGGCGTTTCGAGATATGTCTAGGAATTTCGTGATCTGGCGGATTTTACGATCGGCCGCCGACATATGCTTTGTGACATTCAATGATCATTCATGGATGTTTAAACCTTTGTGCCTGTAAAAACGCATCTAAATTAATGAGTCTGCGTTAATTTTGGATTTGCTATTTACGAATTTCAAAGGACTTCAAGGACTTACACGAATAAGTACTGCAGTTCACTAACGCACAACAAGAACTTGAAATCGAACTTGACATTAGTTTGTTAATTATTGATTGTATAATTGTATGATTTCCATGTAAACTTTTTTAGTTAGCACATCATACACCGGGTATACAGAATGTGTAGAGGCTGTACTATTAAAGTAGATTTTTTGATTAAGAAAGATCGAAGACTACGCTCTAGTTTGAGTTTTTTTTTAATAACTTAATGTGTAATTTAACCATAAAAGACTTGAACAAGATCGGTATTTGCCTTGCCGTGTAAGTCCATGCCAAGTTCATGACATGATTTATAAAAGTATGGATGATACATATATAGTTCGGAATTTATGGAAAATTAGTGGTAAGCATGTGGGCGGTACGTCACCCGGATGTGTGCTGGATGCAGTCTGCACGCCTGCGGTCGCACGACGCTCGCCATACACTGTCACGCTCTAAGATCACGGCCATACGGGCGTGGAACTACGTACAGGTAATACCATCTTTAAGGTACAGTAAATAAGATTTAGTAAGTATTATTCAATTGTTGTGATAGGTTGGGAATATTTATGTAAATAGATGTAGAGATATCCGGTCCTGGCAAAACCCGAACCGAATTAGTTGTTTAGTTCAAAGTCATTTACGGAGGCTCTACCTCCAGAAAGACACTTATTATTTCAATAAATCTGCCACCGGTTTGAAAATAAATGTTTTATCTTTGATGTTTCGTGGAATAAAACCGCAAAAACTCACTTGTTCTCTGACTTTGATATGTTTCCCAAAAAAGTTGCTATGGGCAAGCGACTTTAGAAAAGGGACACGTATTCATTTAACTCTAGATTAACTTCATATCACCTAAGAATAAAGCCGTCAAATGTATCAATCGATCATTTATTTGATAAACTAACACGTAGATTAACTGATGGATATGATTACTATTTTTTTTTACAAAAAAACAAAATACTTAGTTTAGGGGCTGTTTCACCATCCTTTGATTAGTGTTAACTGGCGGTTAGGTGTGATGCCGTCTCTATTTGTTTTGTTCGAATAGACTGAGACGGCATCACATTTAACCGTCGGTTAACGCTAATCAATGGATGGTGAAGCAGCCCCTTAAATAAATATAGCTAATACATGAGAAAATAGTAATAGTTTTAGTTGCTCATATTTATTGATAATCGCTCTGAGTGCGGCAGTTAAGTACTCATAACATTCGTAATGTTCGTACTAAAAGCTCTACTTTGAGAGTAGTACAATGGGCTATGACTAACATTCTGATTGAATGTCTGAACTATTTTGCCAAATGCACTATCACTTGTCCTCGCCACGCTCGCGGATTTTAGAACCAAGTTGGCGATTACATAGTCATGTAGTCATTCAGTTTTCCCTATTGTCATAGTCGTCATAGGCATCTGGGATCCAATCATGTAACTTTGTTTACTTTGAAATGCATATTCTTAACCATGTAAATAGGTACGGTCAGCTCGGACTTGGTATGGTGCCTACCTACCTCAACTCAGGACCTTAAGGGCCCTCGCCCACGGCGAATTTTTCTAGCGATGCTTCATAAACGCGCGACAGCATCGCTACAAAAAGTCGTTGTGTGCGAAGCTCTAAAGCTATAGATCAATAATATAAAAAACCGGCCAAGAGCGTGTCGGACACGCCCGAAATAGGGTTCCGTAGCCATTACGAAAAAATTAAGTAATATTTTTCTAAGAATTTCGTATTTTGTATGGAATATTCCAAGTTTAGGTATATTTTATACCTTAGGCTGCTATTTACTCTTAAACTACTAATAATTCTCAAGAAATAAACTACTAATAATTCTCAAAAAAATAATAATATGTTTCCTTGTAAGTTTAATATACTTACTACCATCCTGAATTTTTGCAAATTTTTCCACCCACCGGTTTAGATTTTAGAGGGGCGGGGATGCTCGATTTTAATTAATCAAATATTTTAAGATTTATGACGGTGGAAGCATTCTACACTTCCACTGAACGTAGATATAGTTTAGATATAGTTAGTGTTTAGTATTGTAACTAAGGGACCCCATACATCCCTGTATTTCTTTTATTATTATTTTTTGTATTTTTTTTTCTTTTATTGTATAATATAGTTTTTAAGTATTTTATTTGTAATTATATTTTTATGAAAAAATGACTTTCTGCCAACTTTCTTGCGGCGCATTCTTCTTGGCAATGATGGTCTTTCCGAAAGCGCTGGGAGTTTAAAAAATGACGTGTAAAAGTGCCCATTGCGGCCTATTTACTGAATAAATCATATGAATTTGAATTTGCACTTTAAAGTTGAATATTTTGCAAACAAATCACTGAATCGAAAAATCGTTTTAGCAACCCCCTAATGGTTTTAAAATACCCATCCAACGATACCCCACACTACAAGGTTGGAATAGAAAAAAAATCACCCCCACTGGCCACTACGTCTATGTTACTCTAAAAAATGTTTTGTTTTTTTTTATTGTACCATTTTGTCGGCATAGTTCACATATATATTCGTGCAAAATTACATCTTTCTAGCATTGATAGTCACTGAGCAAAGCCGCGGACGGATAGACAGACATGGCGAAACTATAAGGGTTCCGTTTTTGCCATTTTGGCTACGGAACCCTAATAGCTTAATTAATAACTTATTAGTTAACATCGTCTGTTTTACCTGTCGCATCAACATTAACATCCCAGCAGGTGGTTTTGTCCTTACATAAATTGGCTAGTTCGTACACTTAAAATTTATAAGTATCACTTATTATTGTTTGATTTGATGTATCAATTAATACTAATCACTTAAAATTAATGAGTCATGTACCAGCCCATCGGTTATATGCCATTCGTAAGTTTTGTAATGTTTTAATATCCGTTAAAATTTGTGGCTAATTAATTTAGGCCACTGATCAAGTAAGCAGTATTCACAAGTCGCAGGAACAAGCACCCCAATAAACTCTTAATTAATGTAGGTACAGGGTGAAATTTAGGACGTAATAAAATTTGTGTTTCATGCTCAGTTAATGCTGGGTAATATAGTAGTGCATTTACTCTTTTGTTGAAATAAGTGAAAAAAAATTGTGGTTTCTATACATTATTGAAATACGAAATCATGAACAATGTATGGAAACCGGAAATTTCCTCAGACTAAATTCAACAAAAGAGTTAATGCATAATATTACCCAGCAATAACTGAACACGAAACACTAATTCTGTATTACGTCCTAAATTTTACCCTGTATAAAAAGTGCCACTGACTTATCTCACCCCTTGGCAAAACTAAAACAAATGCCGCAATCACAACAATGGTCATTTAGCGGCAACACCAAGTTTTCCAACAGCGACGCCGTCACCGAATCAATCAGATAAGTTACGTACTATTGCTATGCTATGACAGGCTTACCGAGACGCATAGTGTCATTGACACCTTAGGCATACGAGTTAGTTATAACAAAGATAAAACCTGATATTTTTCCACCAATCTACCTCTACCTACCTACCTGCCTATGGAGCGAATTAGATAATTAGAGGCGGCAGTGATATTTATCCATTTACACGTTTTTGCGTGCGTTAGACTTCTTTTAAGTTTTCAAGTTACTATTCTCAGTTAGGTAAATTCACTGTACCTACTCGTACATTATTTAATTCCCGATGTATGAAAGTCATCCTTACTAATTGCTCGTTGTGCGGTTTTGTTTTAAAATAGATTAGCAAATTCGCACTCAGCCTGTCAATTAGCACCACCGACCGGTATCTAAGTATAGTGTTGTGAGGATTTAACACCTAAATTATGGAAAACCACGACAGGTACCTACTTAGACTACGCTAAAATAAGCTAGCTAAGTAGGCAGGTATATCAGTGATTTTTATTAGAAAAGATGTCTTGCTCCAACTTTCAATCGTATTTAACCACAAACTGCCAATGTTTTCCCGAAAACGTAACATACATGTACATATACGAGTAAGTGTAAACACTCGCGTAATACAATTTAGAACAGTGTACCTTAGCTTAGCACCCAATTGCCATGCACTGCGGCCCGCCGCTTCTAATGAATGCGGGAAACATGAGCACAACATTTGATTCGCGGTAAACGCCAACAGGTTTTTTGTTACCTTTATGTATAATGAACGACTGGCTATTTGTGTATCGCTTTATAAAGGCAGGCACTCAGAGAGGAGCTACATTGTAGTCGCGAAGCTTCACTATGATGGAGCTCACATGTGCCTTTGTGTTGACCCTTGCAAGTATTGTGGCAGCTAACCCTTACGGCGGATACGGCGTTAAGGGTGGCGCGGGAGCTAAAGGTTAGTTTAAATATTTAAGTATGTAGTTTTATCTATAACTTCTGACAATTATTTAGCTTTTTTAATAAATTTACCTACATAGACAGTATGATAGTATATTTCAAGAATACCTAATTGCATTAGGTTTTATAGCTAAAGCGACCCAACATTGTTTGAATAACATTTATCGCATTCCAAACTTCACTGTAGGTACTATATAATTATGTTTACAAATAAGATGTTTTAAAGTTGTTTTATTTTATTTTTAAGCCGACGCAAGTGCCGTGGCAGGCGCTTTTGCTGGTCTACCGAATATTCCTGCCGGTGGTGCATTTTCGGGAAGCTACTCTAAATCTTCATCGTCAAGCTTCGCATCTTCAAGTGCTGCTTCCAGTTCAAGCTCGTTCAGTTATAGCGGCAGCGGTATTATTGGACCCGGATGCACAACGGGGGGATGTCAAAAAGGCTCGGAGACCGGAATAGCGCCCAATAGTGGCTCTAATAATCCGGTATCAGGATTCCCACTATTGAATGGAGCGAACGCGGGAGCCATAGCAGCAGCAGGAGCATCGGCTGGCTCCTTTGCGGGTCAAACACCTTGCACCAGCGGTAGTTGCTCGAACCAAAAACCTTCAGGATGTCAAGGAGCTAACTGCGGCAATATAGACAAGTGCACCTCAGGCCAATGCGGCAATTCGCCCTCGGCACCGAGCACTGGGTCCAGCGATTACGGAAACAACGATATTCATGTAAATGTTGGAACTACCGACTCGAAAAAGGATGATGATTCCTCTCAATACGACAAGGCTGGGAGCTCCAAACCTTCAAATCCGGCCTGTACTGGTGGAAATTGTGGACCATTTAACGCAAATCCAGCTTACACACACGCTAGTGTAAAACCGGGTAATTTGAACTCGCCAAGTGGGTCGCAGAGCAGTGTTAACGTCCCGGCTACAACCTTAACAGCCCCTAAAGATTACACTAATCCAGGCACAGGGCGTTTACCTTTAAATAACGATGTACCAAATCAGAATACTTACCTGAGCCCTGCGATTGATGGCAAAAGCGATCCATGTGCCAATGGAAAATGTAACAACAATCAGCCACATGATTCCTACAACCCTTCGAACGGTAATTCATATTCCAGTAATTATTTGGGCTCTAACTTTCCAACGGAACAAAAGGATTTGTTAAGTGACAAATGTACTTCCGGTAATTGTAGTCCTAATTCATACAATAACGGGAATTCTAAGTCTCCAGGCTATTCACAAACACCCTCGAGCCCTGCGGGAAACTGTGCTTCTGGAAATTGCGGCCCTTATCCTGGAACTGCACCCAGCCCCACAGAGTCTAGCACCTATCCAGGATCTAAAGCCCCTGGATATTCACAATCACCTTCAAGCCCTGGCGGAAACTGTGCTTCTGGAAATTGCGGTCCTTATTCTGCAACTGCACCGAGCCCCACAGGCACTAGCAACTATCCAGGACCCAAATCTCCTGGATATCCGCAATCACCTTCAAGCCCTGGAGGAAACTGTGCTTCTGGAAATTGCGGCCCTTATCCTGCGACTGCAACTAGCCCCACAGGCTCTAGCACCTATCCAGGATCCAAACTCCCTGGATATTCTCAATCACCCTCAGGCTCTGGAGGAAACTGTGCTTCTGGAGATTGCGGCCCTTATCCTGCGACTGGAACTAGCCCCACAGGCTCTAGCACCTATCCAGGATCCAAACTCCCTGGATATTCTCAATCACCCTCAGGCTCTGGAGGAAACTGTGCTTCTGGAAATTGCGGCCCTTATCCTGCGACTGCACCTAGCCCCACAGGCTCTACCGCATATTCAGGATCCAAACTCCCTGGATATTCTCAATCACCTTCAGGCTCTGGAGGAAACTGTGCTTCTGGAAATTGCGTCCCTTATCCTGCGACTGCACCTAGCCCCACAGGATCTAGCACCTATCCAGGATCCAAACTCCCTGGATATTCTCAATCACCCTCAGGCTCTACAGGAAACTGTGCTTCTGGAAATTGCGGCCCTAATCCTGGAACTGCGCCCAGCCTCTCTGGCCCTAGCAACTATCCGGGATCCAAACTCCCTGGATATTCGCAACTACCCTCAAGCCCTGGGGGAAATTGTGCTTCTGGAAATTGCGGTTCGTATCCCTCAACTGTACCAAGCCCTACAGGCTCTAGCACCTATCCAGAATCCAAATACCCAGGCTATTCACCAATACCTTCAAACCCGGGACAAAACTGTGCTTCTGGAAATTGTGGTAGTTATCCCTCATCGGCACCAAACCCTACGGGTTCCAGCCCCTATCCGGGATCCAACACCCCAGGCTACTCGCAAAAACCTTCGAGTTCCGGAGGAAACTGTGCTTCTGGAAATTGTGGAAATTACCCCTCGCCTGCAACTACTTCTACTGGTAGCACTAGTGCCGGTTCTGCTGCTTACCCAGGGTCGAAAATCCCTATTTATTCGCAAGGAACATCACCGACGTTCGGAGCAACGGGAC
Source organism: Choristoneura fumiferana (assembly GCF_025370935.1). Taxonomy (NCBI): domain Eukaryota; kingdom Metazoa; phylum Arthropoda; class Insecta; order Lepidoptera; family Tortricidae; genus Choristoneura; species Choristoneura fumiferana. The sequence goes on from NC_133489.1 coordinate 12,770,408, forward strand.
CAACTGCTCCCACAAACTGTGGGTCCTCTAACTGTCTTACAAGTGCAGAACCTTTTAAACCAAGTATAACATTTACACCTCCACATACTGGACCAGCGTCTCCTGGACACTATGGCTCTGCTGCTGGTGCCAACGCTCAAGCCGGAGCTGTGGGAGTTTTCAAACCATCTAATGGCAACTACCCCTCTGATGAAAATAAACTGCCTCCCTACACCGGCGGCTTTGGAGGTCCATCTGGGATTTTAAAACCCCAAGATTACTCACTACCCTCCAAGCCGACTTATCCAACAGGACAACACTCAACAAACCAACCAGCACATTCTGGAATCAGTGCATTCCCGTCTACCGCTCAAGGTGTTGCACCATCGGTGTCTCCTATATCAAATAATAAACCAGGCTCCTGCTCATCAGGAAACTGCGGATCTCATCCTGGTCAATCTTCGCCTTCTTATGGGTCAGGCAACTCAATCAAGGGTGGCGCCGGAGCCAACGCTGGAGCAATCGCATCAGCTAGTGCGAATGCAGTTGCATACTCTGGGGGGTTCGGTGGTCCACCAGGACTTCTCAAACCTTATGACGATGGAAAACTTGGAAGCAGCGGACTTCCTAGCTCTGCTGGCAAGCCAAGTGCGGGGTATCAAAATGCAGTTCAACCGGGCAGTCACGGAAGTAGCCCAAGCGCCAATTCATCTCCGTATGGTGGTTCTGGTAGTGCTGGATATGGGCCACACGCTGGTGCAACTGGAAGTCAAAATCATTCCCCTTACGGAAAATCCTTAAATGCAGCAGGAAGTGGTTCACAGGCCGCAGGTGCGTACGCTGCCGCTGCTGCTGGAGCAACAGCGGGGGCTTCTAACGGTGGAAGCCATGACGTTAGCAGTGGCAATTCTGGTGGATGCGGGGGAGGCTGCAGTGGCGGCGCTGGTGGGAATCACGGAGCTGGTCATAACTTCGGAGCTGGTAACGCCGTCGCGGGTGCGTCTGCCAAGAGTGTTGCCGGAGCAATTACTGGCGCAAGCGCTGGTTCATATGGCAACGCGGGAAGCTTTGCAAGCAGTTCTGCTAGCGCACATGCCTCATCAGGATTTCCGACTAAAGGAGGTTAGTAGTCATAGTAGCAACAATCACTGTTCAACTTTGTAAATAATTCAAATCTCTACAGTCAAATGATATTTAAAACTGGCAGTTTAGATACAATATGTACCTATACGGTGACGGAAAATAACCAACTTTGACCATAAGAAATGTTTGTTAAGAAATATTTGTGGAAGCTTAAAGAATTCATTAAAATTAAATTACAATTAACTTATCGGTTGCTCGGAACTGCCTGCCTGAAAATTTAAATAATAATAAAATACTAAGACATATTATTATACCTATGTGAAATATTTGAAAATAAGTTTACAAGTTCATGTGATCAAAAAATACCCTTCTGAAACTGTATTTTCATACAGGTGGAATAACCTACACTATAAGATACATACTGTTCACTTTGATAGAATTAGGAGAATTGGCAAAAAGGAAGGCCTACCAATACTTTAAAAACAATATTAATTAAGAAAAAAATCTGAAAATAGTTTCCATTTTTATAGTTTTGTTTGCTTGATGACTGAAAATGGACAACCTTTTGAGGAAAAGTCATATTTTTATAAACATTTCCGTTTTATTTTCCGTTGTCCACTTATTAGAAAAAAAAACTGACGCCATTTCAACACAAAAAATAAGTCATATTGTGTTTAAATATATACAAAACCTTAAGGTAAAGGTGATAAAAAGTCAGATAATCTTTGTTGTTGGATCCAATAGAAAAGTTACAAAATTACGATTTTTTTCCTCACAAGATTTCGTGACGTTTTCCTGACATCAAGAAATTTTGGATGTTTCATGCAGTTTATGTTTTATGATCTCGTCCTTAGTGTTAATAATTTCTTGACAAAACTGATTTCTTGTCAATTTCATATGATGGGACAACTTTTTGAGAAATACTCATAGAGTAAGTACAAAATGCTACAGTACCATCACCGTGCAAGCCAGACTTGCACTTGTGTGGCTTTTAGGGTTCAGTACCTCAGTCGGGAAAACGGTTCCCTTATAGGATCACTTAGTTGTCTGTCTGTTTTTTTTAGGTAATTAAAGTTTAAATTTGTTCTTCACTTGTTTCAGGTTACGGCAGAAGATAACATGGAATTTCATCGCAATTAAAGGCAGCAAACAAGACACTTTTCCAATAATTGGTAAAACTTGTCGATGCGGAAAACATAAGACTAATTTTATTTTGTCGTGATTATGACAATGCTTAGGACTTAGGTATGTTTGATTATGTAAATTAAGCAAATTAAGGCATACCTATTGTGATACTGTATTTGTAAAATTGATTTTGGAGCTGTTTATAGGTAGCCTACTGGGATGGATAATTCTGTATTTAATTAAAATTATAAAAAATCGTCTGATTAAAAAAAAAGTGAAAATAAAAGGATGTTTAAACATTACACGTAACCCTTACTTATTTAGTTCAGGCGTTGTGGGCTCAAGTGCTATTTTTTTAATAAACAGCCTTACTGAGGTGACGACCACGTGAGATTCTAAGTACCTACGATTTACCTAATTAATCTTATTAGTTTAAGTTACTGAACAGTAGTAAGGTTATTTGGCCATTGTAATAGTACCTAATTTAAATAAATTATTTTATACTGAATGTTTGTTTTATTCTAATTGCAATAGTTAAAACTAAGCTAACTTCCAGATTATGGTATTTGGCATGATGTGTATATTTTCGGCACACAACCCAGAGAAAAAAGACGATAGTTACCTACCTTTAAGCACCGAGTGCAGAAAGGGAGAAAGAGATGTTAAATCAAATATAGGTACTTACGGTCAAAGTAAATACTTAGGTACTAGGCTTTACACCTACACATTTTATTTCTGAGAGAATACGTTATTAAAATGTATGGGGACCCGTATCTTGCTCTATAAATAGGTAATACCTCATTGTATGGCTGTCTGTCATTGGACAATGCCTACTAAATAGCAACGATACAAAGAGTATATAACAAAACAAGTACCCAGTTGTGGGATGTAGGCATGTATGTATACAGAGTGGAAACAAGAGGTATCCCATTTAGGCCTCTAGGTTGGCAACGCGTCCGCAATACCCCTGGTGTTGCAGATGTTTATGGGCGGTGGTGATCTCTTACCATCAGGAGACCCACTTGCTCGTTTGCCATACAGTCGAATAAAAAAATATATGGGGGCCCTAGAGGACCTTAAACAGCCTTATATCCTATAGTTAGCTCATTTTACTTAAATGAGACATTATTTTATTTTTTAAAGCGAAGAAAAGTGCTTTCAAGGATTTTCTAAAATATTTTTTCCCTCCAGGTCCCATCCATTTTTCCACCTTTTATAGGCTACTAGAGGTAAGGCTATTAGTTAGGTAAGTAAGCAAATAAGTAGAGCAAACAAAGAACAAAAAGAGCAATTTTTTATAGGACATCATTCTAAAAGCTTAACGTTATCGAGTGGAAACAATTTACATTAGCAAAGGTCAGTTTTTTGTCTCCCAAAATTATTATTCACGCGCGAAAGAAAAAACCCAGTGCGGGTCCGACACGATGGGATTTTCAATTTGCACATTCAAGACGTCACGTCATTATCAACCTCGCAATCTTATTTTGAGTTCAATGACTACTGACTTCCTCTTACGTGTACTTAACTATTAACTTCCGCAAAGATTTTTCGGGTTCTTTCTGTGACGGAACCTATTCCTACTGTCACTTCACTGTCTGTATGTTGCTATATGACCTATCTCAAGATCCGTAATAAATAGACAGCAGAAATTTACACAATACAAAAACAAATAATAAAAATTAAATTATAAACAAATTTGGAGTTGATATAAAAATAATACATAAAGACTCCAAAAAACCAATCATATTAAAAATATTTATAAATATTTTTCTACCAGTCTGTAGTCGGTGCCTCAGCACGAGCCAGCAGGAGTGATTGAAGCCTAATATATATAAGTATAGTGAGTAAGTGAGGTAGACGACTATAGGGTCCACTCCTCCTGGCTTGTGCTGAGGCACCGACTTCAGACTGGTAGAAAAATATTTTTATGGTTTTTTGTAGTCGGTTAAATTTTTTCATAAATATTTTTTTTATTATCAGGGGAAACCGAGGTGAGTTGTAAGTGACAGGAGACAGTTGTGACATCGTCGATTTTTGGGAACAAGCAAGCAACAGCGCATGTTTGACAGCTCGAGACTTAAATTAAAAAACGCGCGCTATTTGTAGCAGTTAATAAGTTCTAAAAAATCGTCGTTGTCACTACTTTCCTCTGTCACAGCTATCCTCGGTCCCTTTTTGAACCTAGCGGTTACGATCGTGCGGGTGAATTACATTTGAATTTGAATTAAAAAAAAAAAACTGTTTATTATAAATCAGAATACAATTTTTTTTATAATTACTTAGCTAATAATCTTTATTATTTAAGATTTTATAACTAAGGAGTGCAAAGGGCGGGCGAGTCCTCATCTATAATTAAAATATAATGTTCACATATGTTTGACGTGGATTGTACATAAAGTCCATTGTCGTAACTCTTTTTATACTCGGCTGGGTTCGAAAGGGATAGTACCTTTATATCAACGTTATGACCCCTTACAAAGTGTTGCGAAGATAACGTGGCTGCAAAAAACATGCTGTAAATTAAAATAGTAAGTAAGGCGTAAGTAGTTTTACAACAAAGTAAACATAATGTAAGTATGTTAAAAGTAGCCTCGGGTAATGAATTGACACACGACACTTACCTTCATTACATCATTATCACATCACGATAAGTTAGTTCAATTACAGTGATTGCTCTCATCAGGTCTAATGGTCTAGGAGCTGAAAATCCCGACTTGGTTCGTAAATCAAATCACCTGTCACATATATCTTCTGATACAATCATCTACTTACTGCTCTCATCCATTGTTCACTTCTCATAAGGACATCACGGATGCTGTTCAATAAATATTCATCAAAGGAGCCACCTAACCGCCCAACATACTCGTAAGTTAGGTAGATATATAATATTATATGAGCAGCTTGAATCGGTTAAAGCGAACATGCATTGTTATAGCATTTGATGCATACTGATCGACGATGCGCTTAGCTCATCGATAAAAGAAGTATTTCTTTTAAGTTTCCAACGTAAAAATCGTTCTACAAAATACCTATAATTAAAAGAACTTCTTTATTTTACCAGTTTTGTAATTATATTATAAAACTTAATTGATCCATTTTAATTTTTTGCCGCCTCCAAAGGCAAAGGCACTGAATATGGATACCTAATTAATTTTGTGGCTTGGTTAGTAAAAATTTTGTATTGAAAAGTCTTGGTAGTTTTTGATTTATGCTATCACCAATCAATACGAGTAAAAATCAAAGAGATAAAATTTATGGTCTCTATCCACTAGGTACACCGTATCATGCCATGACCGTAACAGGACCGTGACACGCGACGGTTACAGACGGTACGTGCTAGTGCAATAGTGGGCATAGTCTCATCTTCTATCTTCTATCTATATAAATAAAAATGAATCGTAAAATGTGTTGCTAAGCGCAAAACTCGGGAACGACTGGTCTGATTTCGCTAATTCTTTTTTTGCTGTGTTCGTTCGTTACTATCAGGAGAAGGTTTTTATGGAAGAAAATACAGAAAAAATACAACGGGGGCGAAGCCGCGGGCAACAGCTAGTAGAGAATATATTTTTCCTTGCGGGGCTACTACGAAACTCGATGTTCGTGTCGGGCGGTCCCTCTGACACTTATACTATTTAATACGATAGCGAGAGGGACGGTACGATACGAACTTCGATTGTCGAACTTCGGAGTAGGCCCTCTGACACGTTGCTATTACGGTCATTTATATTAAACGGTGTAATGGGTAGGACCTTTTAGCAGTAATTACACTGAGTCGTTCGCCGCATGCTGCATGCGGCGACCGCAAAAATGTAAAGAACACGGTAGTCGGCCGCATTCGGCGAGCGACAGTTGCCACTGTTACTAATGTAAAGGCGACGGTCGTTCGCCGAAGTAGTTTGAAAGAAGTTCGGCGACCGCATTAGGTGAACGACGCAGTGTAATTGCCGCTTTATAGATATCTAGTAAATTCCCGAAAAATTTGGTAACTTGTAAATACTATAGTTAGGAAAAGGGTATAACTTTGAATTAAATAGTATAAATTCCGCTTATTTTCTGTACCGTGGGAATTTCAACAACTCTTTATTCTAGGTCAGGGCTGAGCTTTGATTATATAGCCAGTCAATGAGTTATGACTTTTCAATTTATAATATTATGTTTAAGAATAAATAAATGGTTAAAATCAGGCTATGGCGTTATTTACTAAACAATGGCAAAGCCCAAAGGAAGGGTTATGATTTTTTATCCAATCATTTCACGGGCTATTTAGAAAAGTAATTATTTCATACCTAGTTTTAATTTGGGCGATATGTTATCACTACTTGCACATACCGTGTAGGCAGTCCACATTGTTTACAACGTTTCCGCTGCTTTGAGGACAACGCCTTTTCTGTTTGTTGGAAGGGCTGACTAATAAAGTTGGTCACTCCTTCTTCACCCACTCACAAAATCCACAAAGGATCGTCATGAACGTGTCTGTATGTCTATCTATCGCATTGTTTGTAAAACCTATTTAATTGCTATACCTATTACAGAGTAGGTATACCGGTCAAGGAAACTGAATCACGTACCAGGGTGGAACCTTGTCATATCCAATTTCGCTGTGATTTCTTTGGCAAGTGTATGGAATGTCAAAGTGACATTAGTAGCACAAAAGTTCCACCCTGGTACAATTTACTTGTCTGTACAGTCAGCATCAAAAGTAGCTGTTTACTTTTGTACTTTGTCGTTTACAGCTACGTATTTAGCGCCATACAAGATTGACAAATGTGTTAATGTGACAGAGTAACCAGCTACTTTTGATGCTGACTGTACCTACTGTACGTTCACAAAATGAAGTAATCAACGAGTCTGTTTTAATGCATCATCATAGAAACTATGCCGCCAATATACAAAGCGACAAAGATGAACGTGGCATAAAGTAGAACTAACGCTATTTTTTATTATTTTTTGACAAATATTATAATTGTCATTCCGAGTTTGAGGTTTGTAAGCTTATATTATTGAGATACTTACAAAGGCATCAAAATAATATGGTTCTTGTAGGATTTCCGTAAATTTTAATTTAATTTTAAATTGTTGTTGTAGTGGCAATAGGAATAATATACATTAAGTAATAAGTATGTATAATTTTTAGCTATCTCTCTATTAGGTTTTTGAGATATAGGCCTATTTGACAGACAGTCGGATAAACAGAAGGGTCCTTCCGGGACGGAACGCTAAAAAGTCAAAAATGCTCTACATCGACATTACTTTAGTTAATTTATTGAACTTCAAATTAAATTAAAGTAGCTTTAGGACGCTTAAGTGTGCACCTAAATACATATCTAAATTTAGTTAATGACTCGAGATTGGAAGCTTGATAAACCGTTGGTATTCCTTTTTGTTTCTTCGGTGTCATGAGGTCGTTATTCAAGCTGGGAGTCGCAGAGCCCTGTCGTAACTCCAGGGGAAATAAAGCTATAAATTGTAGGATGGCCTCTTGGTTTTTAATTGGGGTTTAATTAAACAGTGACACAATTTTTAACGAGGTATTCTTTAAAGGCATTTGCATTGCTTACTTTATGTACGTGATTACTAGTGTACGAGGGGTACGAGAACTCAAGATGATACTTATATCCGGGTCAATGTGCCGCGCTCTTTCATATAAATGGTTTGATTCTGTGACAGAAATGCTACCGTCTCATCCGTAATTTAACGTTTGAAACAATGGCCGCTGAAAACTTATGCCCTGTTTACATGTTTCCAGTATAGTATAACACTGCGGTGCTCGATCGATCTCGTGTAACTAAATAGTTAGGATCGCGACCCCGCAGTATATCAATACTGGAACGATTTACTTGGTTAATGTAAACAGGCTCTTAAAACGGCATTTTTTCAGAAGTAAACTCATACGTTACCTAATCACAAATCAACAAAAATCGTCAAAGAACTCAATGTTTCACACTATTCACATTAATAAAAATGTTTTATGGATTTGTCATTTGTAATTAATATACTAATTTATAAATGCGAAAAGTAACTCTGTCTGTCTGTCTGTCTGTCGTTACGCTTTCACGCCTAAACGCTGACCGATTTGGATGAAATTGTAAGAGATAGAATAGACCTGGGAAGAACATAGCTATCTTTTATTGCAAAAAAAAGGTTTTGAGGGTTGAAATAGATGAAAGTTAAATGGTGGAAGTTCGTCGCCGTGAAGATAAAACCTTGAAACTGGCATTTAGAAATAAGAAATAAATCGATATTTGAGCTTTTTTGAAATTCGACCTGTGAGGGGATGAATAGGGGTTCAAAGTTATATGGAAGGTCGTCATTTCGAAGATAAATCGATGAGTCTTATTAAACTAGAAATTTGGGCACGTGATAAGATAAATAGATGTTTGTTCGCGCGTTTTTAAAATTCTCCCGGTGAGGGGTGGAAGGATGAAAGTTTATTGAAGATCGTCATTGTTGAAGATAAATCGATGGTTCTTTGTGAAACTTGCATTTGGACATTATAAGAAATAATAGAATTTGTTCACAAATTTTTACGGCGAATGTTAGCAAGAGATGATGCATTGTTAGCAGTGCCCTTTAAGCTCAAGCAAATGTGCAATGTGGGTCATTACAGATGTACATACATAGACAGTCAGACATACGAGATAGGGATCTTGACAGACAGACGGACGTACGGACAGCAAAGTGATCTATAGGGTTCCATTTTTTCCTTTTGAGCTACGGAACCAAAAATTTTTTCGGCGCTTTAAATTTCGTATTATGGGGATGAAAGTTTTAAGGAATTCCAAACATTTACTATTGTATGTTTGTGGGAAATATGTGTACTATGCTTAGTCAAAACCGTTAATTATAATCCTCCCTCCTCTTACAATAAAGGACGTAAGATGTAAGAGTTCACTATGAAGAATCTAAAAATTAGTCCTAGGGTAGAAACACTCGGTGCTAAATGTGGCTCCAAAAATATTTATGTTTTACCATGGAAATGGGTGGATGGGGAACTAGTTTATATTTATACAATGTATTAAAACGGTTATTTCAGTAAACTGTAAGTTTCTATGTGCTATTATTCAACAGGTATCGTAAAAATCAATACTTCACATTCTTATTATGCGGACGAAAAATTAATAAATTATAATTTAACTATACTTAATCTCGGACAGCAGGGGAATCACTACATAATTTTTTCTTACTAAGGGGGTTGTGCCATGAAAAAGATTAAAAAATGCTGACCTGATATAAGTGGGTGACAGGTAGAAATAACTAACGAGGTTGACATTACTCGACCGGCACCGTAATGGTAGTCCGCAGCGTCCTCCCAAACCTTGAACTCTATAATTTGGTTTCATTGTGCCTCTAGGTCTTTACTTGCCCGAGGTGAAGATTTATTGAAAAATTCAACTTGTTATTTGGGAAGGTTATGTATTATTCACATCTCTAAGTTATGAGTGATGTTGTTGAATAGAACTGAATGAAACGCTGCATTCTAAGTAAATTATTTTGATTGTGGGTTTCGCAGTATTTTAATATTTAAAAACCGGCCAAGAGCGTGTCGGACACGCCCAAAATAGGGTTCCGTAGCCATTACGAAAAAATTAAGTAACATTTTTCTAAGGATTTCGTATTTTATACGGCATCTTCAAAGTTGAGGTATATTTGAAAAAATTCAGGATGGTAGGAAGTATATTAAACTTTCAAGGAAAATATAACGGCTAAGTTTGCTTGAGAATTATTATTAGTTTAAGAGTAAATAGCAGCCTAAGGTATAATACCTAAACTTGGATGATTCCGTATAAAATACGAAATACGTAGAAAAATATTACTCAATTTTTTCGTAATGGCTACGGAACCCTATTTTGGGCGTGTCCGACACGCGTCTTGGCCGGTTTTAAAATTATTAAGCGGTACCCCTGGTGTTGCAGATGTTTATGGGCGGTGGTGATCTCTTACCATCAGGAGACCCACTTGCTCGTTTGCCATCCAGCCAAATAAAAATAAAAAAGTTATCGTATAGAACTCTATAAGTTAGGTTAGGCTTCTTTTTTAACAATTCTGAACTATTAATGGATTTAGAGAAAAAAGATTTATGAAAAACAATGCATTATGACAAACATTACATTATGAATTGCGACAATTATGAGAGTCGATATGAACCCCATACATACACACATAATTAATGACATTAATGATGACATTATTGATGATTGAATTATGATACTCAATTCTCTTCGGTTAAAAATATGAAGGTATTTTTAAGAAATAGCAATCATAAATAATAAGAGTACAATTGAGAAATGTACCTACTACCTACTATAATAAAAGGTTAGGTACCATCAGCCAAATATGTGGTCTACCACCCTAAAGTTGATAATTGTTTGCATGTCATAAAACAATAATGCCAATAGACGTGTCTGTCAACTTGAAAGTTCGACTTTAGCGACTTATTCATTTGATAGGAACTTGTTTAAACATTGATCGACCACTAATTTGGCTGATGTACAAAGGCCATACAAATTGCGGGAGATTCAAACCCCATAGGGTAGGTACTTCCAGTTGTCCTAGAAACATGAAATTTAGTACAATCCGTGAGCTCTTAGAAAAACCTTCGGGTTTCGGGGGAAATCGGAAGGATTCGTTAGCAGAAAATGACAATTGTCTTATTGACTTAGTAACAATCCATCACGCGAAGAGTGCACTCGTTGTGTTTTCATTGATTTATATAGAGCAGTTAAAACCACCACTTACATATTTACTTAGTTTGTTATTTTTCGGAAATTGATTTCCATGGCGAGTCAACTTTAACAGGGTATTAACTGTAAATAGCCAATCACGGGAAATTGTTTATACTCGTAATGTATGTAAATATTTTGCAAAGAAGCTGAAAGTTTTAAGAAAAGTGTTGATCGTAAATATTTTAATACGGTTCAAGACCGAGTTATAGAAGCAACGGGGATTTCGAAAAGTACATTAAAAAAATATTAAATGAAAGCAGACCAAAAAAATTCATTTGACATACCCAAGAGAAGTAGATACAGTATAACAACAGCTCTATAACACCTACTTCCAAATAAAAGTAGAGTGTTAAGGCGGGGTGTTCTTAATTTAAATTAACGATGTAAGGATTCGAAAATTCTGATTTTGTTTTATTTGTATCATGACAAAAATCTATTATATTAAAATTAGAAAAAGAAAGAAGCGTAATATTTACAGTAAGGTTTATTTTGTACTGATGGTTATTCTTTACTTAACTTTTTACTGTAACTTTGAAAAGTTTTGCAAGTTTATAACAGAACAGAACCGCATATCACGATCGCGTGTCATCGTCAATACCGGAAGCATGCTTCTAAAATCCGAACGTGTTTTTAAGAGCTCACGGAGTGAAGGTATGAAGGTAAATCTCATAAGCATAACGCAACCAAGAAGAAAAGTCTGAAAGTCTCTGTGGAAAATCTTAAATTTTTATGTAAGTTTGTCGGTATTCAATTTAAAATGACCCAACGCTGCATACATTTTGCGTAGGAGCAGGGCTCTGCTAATACTGAATACTCATGGATACGTGGATAATGGAACCGTCCATGCGCGAGTCCGAGTGGCCAGTTTTTTGTTTTGAAAGTACCGACCTCAAAAAGGTACATGCTGTATTGATGTATGACAGCAATCGATAGGGTCAATCACATGACTATATGCATAGCGCGACCCGCTTTTTGCCTACCTTAGCTTCAATAAAAGTGACAAGATTTATCGACGTATTTACATTACGTCACGCAAATAGCATCTCTTATATTCATTTTGATCGCCTCCATACCATAAATCGAAGGTACTTGTTGCAATTACCATTGTTTTATATTAACCTTTATAAATATCTGCTCAATAATTCATATATCATAATTATCTACATATTTACATAATTTCAGACGAAGCTTTGCTATTTGCTATATGTGTCGTCATTTATTTTGCTTCGCTGGCAAGACGAGTGGCTTAAAGTCTTGACCCAATGCTGCTGGCCACTTTCCCTATTGCCATAATCAACTTTAAACTTAAGCTGGTCAGATTAAGAGATAAGTTAGGGATTAAAAGAAACGCTTAGTAATCTCATAGAGATGGCATTGTGTTAGAAAGACAACAGATCGAAGTTCAATTTAAGGAACTCCGCAGTCAAAATAGCAAAAACAGAACACATAGAGCTTCGCCGTGTCGGTCTGTTTCTCATCTGTCCACGGCTTAGCTCAGAGACTTGGTACTATACTTAGTAATAGTGGATCAAAATTTTCACTTTTAATTTTGAAAATTTACCGCTTAATTACGGAGCTCTACATTGCACGTATCCCGACACGCAATTATTTGTTTTATTCCTTAGGAACCTCTGACACGTGTTTTTGATATGCATTTTTTTTAAGTATTTCTAAAATCTCTCTCTTATTTTTAGGCCATAACAATGCAAACTATTTAACGGTTACCTTTGGTTTCTTGTAGTTAATAGTTATATTTTTGCTTCTCATGAGCGCCTATTCTGCGGCTTCTTTGGTCTGCGGGTTTCTGCGTGAGTATCGTGTAAGCTCGCTTGAGCAAAGGTTTCGTAAAACGCTTCTTCGGACAATGCCGCGACAACTGCCGAAGACAAATACTTGTTATCTTATGAATAATGCCGATTATGTTGGGTAAACATGCGTACGAGTGCATTTTTCACAAAAATGCCTTATCATCTACAGGCTGTAGATTAAAGCGGACAGCGGTTTATTTCCCTCGTGCCTAAAATACCACGGCACATTCCCAGAATACCACATTTTTCAAAATATTTACTACATTACATTTACCACATTTCTATGTAGCTTACCAGATTCTCGTTGCACCATGTTACAAAATCGAAGATTACTCAATTTTTTGGTGGAATGTCTTATTTTGGACACCTGTACAATTGGAATGTAATAAATAGGTAATGTTGTATGTTGAAAAATATGGTATTTTGGAAACGGTATTTTTGGCACAAGCGGTTTATTTTACTACAGAAGTAGAAATTATACGCCTTTTTACCGCCGAAGCAAAAAGGGATCTTGGGGGGAAATGCATCAATGACTGTCTGTCTGGCTGTCACATCGTAGCTCTCAAACGAATGGACCAATTTCGATTCGTATTTTTACGTAAAAGCTAAATTCTTTGCGGTGGTTTCTAGCTGTTTCATTAAAATCAGTTCAGCTGTTTTTGAGATGCATAAAGTTTGAAATGACAATGACGATATTTTTCAGCTTTCTTAAAATAAAAAATAGGTATTCGTGTGTAATTTCACCGTCTATTTAATTGCTGGACCCCAATGACGTCTTTTCAGCTCAGAAAAGAAAACTTAGACCTAAGTACTTAGCGATCGTAAAAGTCTCTTTACATTCTCTGGGTACATCCGCATGAAAGTAGAAATATCCGATCATGCAGTTTACCAGCGGGTGTTTTATGGTCGAACCCTATAACGAGGAGATTTGAGGGTAGAATTTTGTGCAGAAACGGATTTCTTGTTCCTGTCAATCATACCGAAGCGCGATGGTAGCCTGCCCAGGATAAAAGATAAACATTGTAGGCCAGCAGGGCTTGATTTCGCTATGGACTAAGAAGGAAGCAGCTACATGGTGCGCGTGTAAGATAGGTAGGTATTATTTTGAAAATAATCCAACAATCTGACGAGAAAACCATCAGTTTTTAATGACAAGCTTAAAAAAATGAAGACGAAGAACTGAAGGATTTAAGTACTTCAATGTAAAAAAGGCAGACTTACCTATAGATAGATGCACCCCTGAAATTTTTGACATCATTTTAAAACCTCATGTTTTAAAGATTACCAACCAGCTTACAGCTTTGTAAGACTTAATATATTTCCGATAATTCAAACCCAAAGTCAAAGTTAAAATATCACTTATTCAATTTATACCACGCAATTATTAATATCAATAAATCTACAACGGGTACAGTGATTCCCTCACGCAATCCCCATAAAATTTTGTAATTCCACCGCGTTTTCTCTCCGCTTTCACGAGGTTATGTATTCCGTCTTCAGCTGCACGTTGAAATTACACGACTGTTTTGTGGTGAATATTAGGAGTTTTGCATTTACATGCAGATTCGGCACGGCCTGTGCATGCGCACCGTACGACGCACGAGTCACCTAGTTGTCGCGCCTATTGTCCGCGCCGCTGGGTGAGCCACCATTACCTCACACTATCAATATTGGGTTACAAGAATTAACCTCAAGGTCCCCTTTTGGGAACAAACAGAAGAGGTATAAATACAAAGACGGCCAACAATACCAAGCAGTCGACGTCGAAACTCGTGCAAAATGTATGCGCCCCGTGTCCTCCTCTTGTGTTGTGTTGCGGGTACGTCAAGTGAACATTTAGGTGGATGATTTAGTGGTGGTAGTGGTGACTGCTTATAATCGTAAAATGGGTTCGATTCCCTCAAAAATATTATAGAATGTGCAAAAAATATATTTTAGGTGTTTTGTTGTGAAAAAGTGAATTTTTTCGGTGTTCTTGTCGAAGCAAATACTAATTTTACCGTGAACATCATCTATACAAATATTGTGTTAGATTCCCGTTATGATACGTATTTAAAGATTGTCTTTGATTTGAATTGTTTTAATTATTTAATGTTTGAAAAGCTTGAAACAGACTTCGAACAATATTTTGTTCCAGCATCTAATATTTATAAAATTTTATTTACATTGAAAAGAAAAGAATACATATCAATTAAAATAAAACTATCCTAAACGTAAAATACCTACATAAAAAAGACAAATAATAATAACAATGTAAACTAAAACAAATTAAAATAAATAATGCTATCCTTGCCTAAAATATTGTACCTAATTACCTATTGCGTTTATAATTTTCAATCTTTTTGGTTTGCATATTTGAAGTGTAGATCAGATAATTCGTGTTAATATCTATATTTAGTTAGTTCCGCAAAGGGTTCAAACATGTACGTTTTCATGCGGTCAAATTAGTATTATTTTAAAGCACAAAATAAATAATTTTAATTAAGTAGGTACATACACATTTTGTAATAATGAAAAAAACTTGATCTGTAGTTAAAGTAATGTTTTTTTTGTTTTAGGTAACGCTTTAGGCTACTACCCCCAAAGAGATGCACCCTACAACCTCGGCCCCAATGACCCGTATTCAGTAGCCGTCAACCCGAACCTCATCCCTGAGCCATCACAAAGGCTCTTCTGGAACAAACTCGGGAACAACGGGCAAGGAAGCAACCAGGTCGGGGGCACCGGCTTGTGGGCCATGTTCACCAACAAATTCCCATTTCTTGGGAACATGTTTGGTCGGATGGAGCTGCCTAACCAATACGGACCGCCTCAGTTCAACTCGAACCAGTACGATTACTATAGCGCCCAAGGATACCAGAGTCAGCCGCAGTACAACCAAGTTCCACCTCAATTCTATCAAGGGCAGCAGTTCTATCAGCAGCAATTC
This sequence comes from Choristoneura fumiferana, assembly GCF_025370935.1. Classification (NCBI taxonomy): domain Eukaryota; kingdom Metazoa; phylum Arthropoda; class Insecta; order Lepidoptera; family Tortricidae; genus Choristoneura; species Choristoneura fumiferana. The sequence continues at coordinate 12,786,055 of NC_133489.1, forward strand.
CCTCGGAACTTCGCTCCTGCTGGTCGCGACGTGGCTCTGACTGATGATGCAGTTATAGTGACTCCACCGCACGTGCCGATAGCGCCCGCGCCAGTGCCGGCGCCAGAACCAGCTCCTGGTGGCTACCAGTATAATAAGCCTCAATACAGGCTCGAACTGCCCCATAAATAATTGTAACCAAATAGTTTTTTCAACCGGGTTTCTTCGGCGTTTCGACTACCCCTGTTTTTGTCTATAGTAAAAGCTTCTATGTGAGTCTGTTACTCAAATTAATTGTAATAAGTGATGTACAATTTATTGGGAGGGTAAAAACTCTACATTCGAAACGCCGAAGTTTGACCACGCTCCCTGTTGTAGCTTTTTGAAACGTTGCGGGCTTAATTAATAGACTAAAGACTTGGTGCCTTACGAGAAAAGTGGTGCAATGTTGCGCAAAATTGTACGGGTATTAGTAAATTTAGAAGAGGCTCTCTTCAGTATTAGGTAAAGTACTTTGAGTACACTGCCTTACATGATATGATTTGAATTAAACATACTTTTAAGCCTTTTTAACAACACTAATGATTTAGAAGCCGTTTCTTTCACGGTTTATCTGATTTTTAGTTAGATAATAATAGTATTTTATAATATTTTATAAGACTACTTATATATAATATACCAAACAATGTTGAAAATAAATTTTTAGTATTAATTGAACTCCCATCCTGATTTAAACATAAGCTTAAATTTATTTAGTGTAAAAATATATTTCACTTTTACACTAAAATATATTGAAACTACATTAGTTACTTTTAAACTAAGATATCTGGGCCCGATTGCATAACAAAGTACAAGCTAATACTATTAGCGATTTTGTATTGAAATTCACTAATACTATTAGCTTGTACTTTATTATGCAATTGGGCCCTGGTATACGAGGCGTGGCCTATAATAAGAGCAAAAAATTAAAACATAGATCGTCCTCGTCAAACTGAACAACATTAGTTCAGCGACATTTAAAAATAATGGAGTCTTTGAAATTTCCCTTTTTCATACAAATTAAATACTGCTATCAATGTACGCCATCATAGAACACAACTGACGTCGCCTGTCACGCTACAAACATCAAGTATTTTGCTATACATTGCTTCTTCGAATAAACTTAAAAGTGTAATAATTTTAACAGTCGCTGAACGAATGTTGTTCAGTTGGACGAGTATGATCTATGTTTTAATTATTTGCTCGTATTAAAGGCCACACCCGGTATGTATTTAATAATTATGAACTAAATCACACCATGTTACAAAATATAATATAATTAGCGTTTCTGAATAGTTAACAACGTCCGCAGGTATTCAATTGTCTGCAGAAGAATAAGATTTTATAGTTTCTTACATACATCAACTTTAATTATCCCAATTAACGTTTTCTGTAGTACAGAGAAACAACATAAGTAGTAAGAGGTTAATCACATATTAAACAGTTGCGATAATTACAAGCTTGACTAAGATTAAGTTACTTAATTGGCTATCCGAAAAATGTTTTGTAATTAATGCAGACACTGTTTAATTAATAACGTTAAGGAAGTCAAATTCTTTCTAAAGCAAACATAAGTCAAATTCTGTTAAATAAATAAAAATCGAACAGTTTTCACCAGAGAAGACACTGGACATAGGTAGATTAAAAAAAAAACAAACAATAACAATTATATTTCTGTACCTAAGTATGCATAAAAAATCCTACTTACATAACTTCGAAATAAGTAAACAATAATAAGTACACCAAACGTTTTCGTGCTGTGATTAATTACATTAGAACACCTATGAATAAAATAAACAGGAAGGAATGAAAAGTCATATTTGAAAACTGAGCTAAGTACCTACCAACGATCTCAATGATTTTTTTAAATACCAACATAGGCCATTAATAGGTAATAGGCTAGTTTCCTACGAAAATCTAATTACTAGTCCGTCAGAAAATATAAGACACATATTTTTCTTTCGTCAATCTAAAAAAAAAGAAGATGTATCCAGTTGTTCCGCATTACGTCACGCCGTGCGACACTTTTTAGCACGTCGTGACGTCACGCACGCCACTCACGAACTTTGACGCGCTTCGTCTTTGTAATTTTTTGTATATTTGATTATAAAATACGTATCCTATATTTTCTGATTAATCTAACTGGCGGACTGAGTAGAATACCCAGTATTCTCCAACCATTCAAACTATAGAACAGGAAAATCATAGAAGGACGAATATTCGAGCGTTTCAACCGTCCCATTTTTCTGGACACTTTTCTGTAAAAATGGCCTAATATTCTGATAGTTTTTTTAGTTATCTGGAAGAAATACAGGAACTCTTACAATTAATAGAAAACGACATCAAAATCTACAGCCGATTCGTAAAAAAAAAATGAGCAAGAAAGCGTTTGGTTTTCGTTGTGCGATGGGGTCAATTGGACCTGCTTTTATCGTTACGTTATCATGACGTCATTGGACTTTGATGAATGGCGTTAGACGCAGGTAACAATGGTGAAGACACATTAGTTATCCACCGAGGTATACTGGTCGTAGTAGCCGTTGCCCAGGCCGTCGACCCCGACGGAGGAACTGGCGGAGACGGAGTGGCCGCCCTGGATCGTGCCTGCTAACCGACGAAACTGCCCGGCTCTGCGATCATTATAAAATATTTTTGGTAATTTTGTAGCATTTCTACCATGGGGTGATTTATGAAAGCACGTCTGTGAAAATACCATGGTGGTGAGAAATTTTGCTTAATTAGAAATGTATAACAAATAGAAGAAAATAACAGCTCTAAATAATTTTGTTATGTACCTATGTACTTAGTCTAAAAAATTGCCCTATGGCCGATTTCCTATAATGTAGATTTAGATCTGAGTAATGATGCGGGTTTAAGGGTTCCGTAGTCAAAATGGCAAAACGGAACCCTTGTAGTTTCGCCATTCGCGTCTGTCTGTCCGTCCACGGCTTTGCTCAGGGACTATCAATGCCAGAAAGCTGTAATTTTGCACGAATATATATGTAAACTATGCCGACAAAATGCTACAATAAAAAAAAATTGGTTAGGGTACCTCCCATAGACGTAAAGCCGGGGTGATTTTTTTTCTCATCCAACCCTATAGTGTGGGGTATTGTTGGATAGGTCTTTTGAAACCATTAAAGGGTTTGCTAAGACGATTTTTCGATTCAGTGACTTGTTTGCGAAATACTCAACTTTAAAGTGCAAATTTTCATTAAAATCGAGCGTCCCCCGCCCCCCCCCTCTAAAATCTAAACCGTTGGATGGAAAAAATTGAAAAATTCAGGATGGCAGTAAACTTACAAGGAAAACTATAACGGCTAAGTTTGCTTGAGAATTATTATAGCAGCAGCAGAATAGCAGCCTAAGGTATAAAATGTACCTAAACTTGGAAGATTCCGTATAAAATACGAAATCCTTAGATTTTTTTATTTTTATTTTTACGTAATGGTTACGGAACCCTATTTTAGGCGTGTCCGACACGCTCTTAGCCGGTTTTTTCCTGTCTGATACTATGTATTGCCTCTAATACTGGTCCTTAGCTTTAGACTCAAGTCTAAGTTTTGGTCTATCTATTATCCATAAATAATTCTAGATATCTGCAAAGTACGAAACCTTCGGTGCATAAGTCTGACTCACACTTGTAATTTTTTTTCATTAATAGTAGTTAACTAGTTACTAAATAAAATTACCTAACTTATTTAGACTTTAAACACAAACACGCACACACACAAACATCACACCTGTATTCCCAAATGCGGTAGGCAGAGCACACGAAACGTTACCGTTTCGGAGCCACTTTTAGCAATTTTAGGTTTTAAGTTTGACAAAAACGGTACAATAGTGACAGGTTGCTAGCCTGTCGCCTACGGTATACCTTAACCTATATCCTCAGTCGCCTCTTACGACTCTTTAGACTTAAACACCTCGCAGAATAATACTCGTATCCAATCATATAGTTATCTATATCAATCACAGTTAAACATAGTCTCGGGTGAATTTATGAGTGAAAATTGCTAAAGTTTTAAACAAAATACAAATCATTACTAAGGTAAGTACCTGGTACCAATCGGAAATTTATTGTGAAATTAAGAAAATACCTAATTAATTGAAATATCCAATTAATTTTACCTATTCAAGTTTATTGAAGCCTAATGACCGCTTTGACTCTTTAACGATGTCTTGCCCTGCGAAACTTTTCATTGAAGGGAACTCTTGGTGCTTATCTAAGTATAATTAATTAATTTAGTTATCATTCGGAAGGTCTGTCAATGAACTATAATCGCGTTGGTAATTGGTTGGTAAATGAAAGTAAAAGGTTTGATTAATTTTAAGTAATTTAGTCTGCGAAGAATTTTATCGTTATCATACTAAAAAGAACTATGCAATTTGCAGAGATTTAAACTTTATACCGGGTGTGGCCTGTAATATAAGCAAATAATTAAAACATAGATCATTCTCCTCAAACTGAATAACATTAGTTCAGCGACTTTTAAAAATAATTATTTTTTTAATTTTTATTACACTTTTAAGTTTATTCGAAGAAGCAATGTAAAGCAAAATGCTTGATGTTTGAAGCGTGACAGGTGACAGGTGACGTCAGTTGTGTTCTAGGATGGCGTACATTGATAGCAGTATTTAATGAAAAAAGGACCACAGGGGCCACACCCGGTATATCCATCCCAGGATCTCAAACTCTTCACACTAAGTTTCATCAAAATCGGTTCAGCAGTTGAAGCGCGAAGAGGAAGAGGCAGACAGCCAAAACTACTTCGGCATTAATAGTACTTCCTCTGCAAAGACTACGTTTATCGCGAGCTCGAAGAATCTTTACAATTATCCAGGACGAAAATTATTCTTTACTGATGACTTTACCGGATAATCGATCATCTCAAGCTTTAGACCCCGGTTTTAGAAGCAACTCCACAACGTAACAAACAAACATAACTACTTAAATACTTAATTTAGCATTTATAATATTAGTAAGGGAGTAAGCATGAACTTAAGTAATGTTAGGAACCCTCAGTTCCCAAGCTAGACATAATATACAGTTTTATTTTAATTTGACCATGAAATGTATCACATTAAAAGTATGCCATACAATAGCCATGTATTTTGTTTTATATTTCGTCCACACTATGATTTCATTAAAATCTCTCAAGGCCGTCGCCCATCCCGCCAATTACATCAAAGCGTTTCCTAAACTTGAATTACAAGAAATTGTTTTAAAAAACCAGCACCGTGAGTGTTTTTTGTCCACTTTTTTGCGCGTCCGTAAGTATGGGAGGCTAATAGTTTCGCAGATCACATGACGTGACCTCTGTGCGTACAATCGTTGGTCCAGTATGCCACTACACCTACCTACTAGTATCTTCTAGTTGTAAGTTGTCACAGAATAGGTAATAGTGTACATTTATTGCACCTTTGAAATTACAATTAAACTGAAATAATTCTAAATTTTCTCATTTTAAAATTCAACCAGATTGTGTTTTATTTAAAGTACCTATATTTTGGAAATGTGAATGTCGGCAGCCGATCGTAAAATCCGCCAGATCACGATATTCCTAGGCATATGGTGATATGACGCCATTTCATGATTTGGCTAGTATAAGAAGATCATGAAATTCTTAGGCATATCATGCAACGCCGCCATATCGGTTCTGGCACTTCGCCGGCCGCTACCGCGGCATGCTCGCTTCGCTCGCTCGGCTCATGCGTTGTGGTCATAATTCATGCCAACCACTCCTCGCTTCGCTCGTCGTACCTAAATTTTTCTTTTTTTCGGCATATCACGATGTGCCCGGTATAGCCTCCTAAGTCCTCGCGTACTTTATAAAGGATCAATCAACACTAAGAATAACGGCTGAATGTACTTTATAAAGTACAAATTGTTAATTGAATAAAGGATTCTAAGAATTTTGAAATAATGTCCTAAATAACAAAGCAGGTCAACCACGTCTAGGTCTTAAGCACTAAGTTTGTTAAAAAATGTCAGGACTCAGGAGGATAGAGCTAGGAACATCTAATCGATCTAGTGTTTCACATCGTGATAATTATGCCTGGCCAACTTTTAGGCATATCATGAAATGGCGCCATTTCAAGATATTACTAGGAATTTCGTGATCTGGCGGATTTTATGATCGGCCGCCGACATGAATATTTCGAATTGTTTCAGTTTAATTTTAAAGGTGCGTTATGTCCATTATCGGAAAAAATCTCTGCTGAGCCCTTTACCTCTCTTCACAAATGATGTTTTATCTTTTTCTCTCATTGTATTTTGTTGTAATATATTTGGCTTTGTGAATAAATATTCTTTTTTTTATTTAAAAGAAACACAAAATAGAAATTCCAAAATTCGTTGTAATAATTTTAAAATGTTTTTTATTGTATGTCTTTTTTGTGTTTTTTTGTATGCATAATTGAATTTTACAGCGAATTTTATAAATAAATAAATTTGTGTATCACATTTCGATTCTGAAAGTAATTGAAACTTGGATTCTCAAAAAGTTTTTGTAGCCGCATTTATAAAAATGGTCTTTTCCTTTTCATATATGGGTCAGTCCTGCTGGTAATAAGCGGTATAGGTAGTTTGAATCTTATTGAAAGTTCGCACGGTAAAATATTAATAAGAGCGGGGCATAGGCAACATAGGAACCGGTGGTAGTTTTTTTGACATTCATAAGTGCTTGTTATAGCCTAAATTGAATAAAGATATTTTGACTTTGACTTTGAACATGTTATCCCTATGCCCCGCAGGCAAAAATCTAGACCAAAATACGCGATCGAGGTAAAATACGACTATTATAGAGGCTTATATAAAAAAAATACCCTCCTAAGCCAAAACGCGGTACTTATCTAAAAAAAATCACACCTATTTTTTTTTCAGCAACTTAATAATTTACTTTTTATTTTTTTTACAATTATTATGTTCTTTATTTTTTTTCATTCTTAGGATTAGGTTTTTATAATAGTTATAAAAAGTTAAATACAGAAAAGTACATACAAAATAAAAATATTATAAAAACCTAACCTAGTTTGCCGCCGGTAACGGGGAGAGCCCAAGCTACCGGTGGTCAGGGCCGCAGAGTGAGGAACCTCCGGACGATGCGTGCCGTAGTCAAAGTACCATATACGGGACTTATCACGCTATTTTTACACAAGTAATATTTACTTCGACGTTTCGGTAACGTTACAGTTGCCGTGGTCACGAGTAGACTGAAGTGTGGGGTGTCAAGTCTGCCTAGCAGCGCGAGTTCTTCGAAACCCGCACTTGATCCTAATAGTACCGTACTTATGTAAAAATAGCGTGATAAGTCCGTATATCGATACCTCCTACGTATACTGGTATAAGTGACAAATTTCTGATTTTTAGTTTTTTGCAATTTTGTGATTAATATTTCCTTATTTACCTACCACAAAAAATTTGCACGGATATTCCTATTAGTTTTGGAAATAAAGTGACGTATATGAATGCATCTAACACCGTTTTGCTAATCGGTACAACGTATACTGAGGCAAACCGACATGCACCACTATACGCGGCACCGATATTGTCGCGGGCCGGGGAAGTCCAGTGTAACTGGCAGTTGCCTCAGTGTACGCGCTAGCCGTCGCTGCGTGCGGACCGTTTAAACTGTTCTACGAACACATAATTTGAGTGTATATTATAATACGGCACCTCAAGAGTCTACAATGCCGTATCGAAGAGCAAGTTGCTGGTGAATAATCCTATCTACTAAGTTATGTCTGTGCAAATACTCACCGTTAGCAAGATGAGATAATATCCGAGATCTCTGTTGATCTCTGTTGTTCGACTCTGATGACCTTTTCGTGATCTACCTCCTAGGATTTCTTCGGCATGTATTGGATGTCAACATAACATTGGTAGTACAACGGTTACCCAGTACCAGTACGTGATTCAGTTTCCTCGCTATACCTACATTTACGCTGCTTAATATAACATTGCAGTATTACATTGCATTTCTGGTAGTTGATCATCCCCTAAAAGAAGGCGAAGGCATGCATGTTTAATTAAATGAGAACAGTAATTTAATATACTACAGTTGATAAAAAAAATCCTGTACTATACTGTACCCATATTAGGGCTACTGATACTAATACGATATAAGTGGGAAAACATCGAAATTAGAAAGTCTTCTTGCGACTCCACTTCCATGCAAAACTTTTTTTTTCGATCACAGTATTTTCTACTTGGATCATATTAGTAATTAGTAGCCTAATGTGGTTTAAAGTATAGTACAGGTTTTAATACCCCCTATACACATTTTTTTATACACACCTAAAAATGGTACCTGCTATGTATATGGCGAAAACGGTAAACGTATGAAGTTATAGAAGTTTCCCAAGACTCAAAAACAGACACAAATTTAAATCTATTGTCAAGAAGACATTAATATATAGGCTTATTATTAAAATTAATGATTATATCATGGATAGGGAAATTTGGAAATAATTCCGATCTGCATTGGCGAGTGCTTACTCCAAATAAGCGAATTAAAAAAGTTTATATGTATTATGCTAATACTTGTGTTGTTTAGATAAACACTAATATGATTGTAAATTGTTACAAAATATACTTTTATGTGCCAAACTCATACATCAGAGGTTTTTTCGAACCGTGGTAGATTTTTTTGAATTCTAAGGCAATCGTTTACAATCTAAATTAAATAAAGATATCTTGACTTTGGACTCAAAATTTCAAGTCAAGCTTGGCTTAAGCAAAGTAATGCTAATCTGATCGCGATGAAGGGTTCCATACCATCTATATGTCAAAGCGAAGATATGCTCGCCATCTACGATAGCGATTAAAACATTTAGTTTGGTTTTTCGAACTCATATTTCTACCTGAAGGTTATACGCCCTCTAAAAAGCTCGATGTAAATCGTTGAATTCAGCCGTGAATCATCCATGTCATGCGAGATGGTTGTTATTGTTATATGAGCAACTTGGTTGCCGCCAAAACCTGTCGTATAATTGGTGAGCGTATACACCTGAAAAACTTTTCTCCTAATTTATATTGTGTGTCCTCTTACTGCTACTCATTAAAGTTCTGAATTATTAACGGTCTTTCTCGATTTGTATTTGTGTGCTTGTTTCGACAATGGAGGCCAAGACGATCTGATGACGAGCCGTGCTTCGCCCATACTACATCTTCAAATCCGAATATACAACTTCATTAGATTAGCAAAAACCCCAAAAAGATACATTTGTCATGGGGCCCCTTAAAGTTTATTCTGTTCTATTTTTTTATTTATATATTTTTAGAGAAAGTACAGTAGTTAATGATTTCATGGATCGTTTTTTGTTTGCTTACTGACCGATTGGGGACCGTTAGTCGGCCGGCGCCCGCGCCGCCGCCGGTGCCGATTACGGCTGCTCCACACGTCGATTCAATGCTCTACTTCGTAAAAGCTCATTTGTGCATATCAATGATTATTCCTCAGAATAAGCAATGGCCGCCGGCCAAGAGGTATTTCGAGAATTTCCGTTGCTTAAGACTACATAAGTATCTACATTAGTTCTGACTGTTAGGCCGAGGAAATGTTGTTAGTCGGTTCTAAATACTTTAGGTACACTAATCGCTGAATTTTCTGAATAGACTGATTGGTATTTCACTAACAATAATATTTATTTAAATTAATTGCCTTTGCTTAGAGACTCGTTTTAATTAAAAGTGAATGTTAGTATTGAATGTTAGTATATTCTTAAAAAATTAAATATTTCATTTCATCAGTCGTGATGGACGTTACGTTAAGAACTCAATTAAAGTTATTTTTATTAATTAAAGAATCGTGATTCAGATTAGCTTCTTACGAGAATCATCAAGGGCTTCCTTTGCAATCAGTGAATGAATATTACATGGTATCATGATATTACCTTTACGATGATTGTATTGACGATTTGTTATGGAGTTTGTGTGGTGAGTTCCATTATGTGAGTTAATCTGGCATCAGATTAAAAATAATGTACAGTAACGGTTACGGTGAATTTAAATTTTCTATAAAATATAACCATTACTAAATCAGTTATAAAAATAAATACATAGTAAATAGTATAATACATACATGCATTTTGTTAAATTATACGTCACGTGTAATATATGTAGCTCCCTCTACATTTCACGATAAAATAGGTCAGAGTTAAAAGTGTTATGAAATAGGTACATAACAGCTGTTTATACAGATGTACCGACATGCGAATGCTCTCTTTACTTCCATTCTGCGATAATTTGTGTATATTTAGGTTATACTTACGTGGAATTAAAATTTGTAGCAAATTTATTCTCACATAAAATACCTACCACAAACATTAATTCACGGAGATCGCAATAGGATCGATTTAAGGTAGTTTTTACCGTAACTCAACTAAGTTTAGTGACATTATACTCGCAAGTCCATATCAATATTAAGTTACTCGTTAACCTGTAAATCCTACTAGGCAGTGATAGTTTTCCTTTTAAATTCATAACAGGTATATAGTGTATACTACCATCATGATTTTTACAGATTTTGAAAACCCGCGAATTAGCTTATGGAGGGGAGGGATGGACACTTGCCTCTAACAAAAATTAGCACTTTAAAGCTTATATTTTACGAAGCGACAGTATAAATAAAAAGGTTCTAATACATAACAATACTTACAAGCGTTAGCATTGGCATTGGCATTTGCGCTAGCCCCGCCGCCATTGTATCCCGGCCAGTTGGGGTTGAAGGAGCGGCGCAGGCGGCGCAGCGGCACCGGCGCGGACGCATGCCCCGCCGAGTCGATCGTGTAATACGCCCGCGGGACGTAGTACTCGCCCTCTGGAATGTTAAAGACACAGGTTCAATCGACCAAGAAAGTGCTTTATCTGTTTTGAGTTCTTCAGATAGTAAAAAGCCTATTTAGCCGTAAGATACGGTTTAGAGGGGGAGGCGCACTTGGCTCTAACAAAAGTTAGCTCTTTAAAGCTTACTTAATATTTTGCGAACGAATGCAGATCTTTATTGCATTGATGATTACTTTCGGTTTAATTCGGTATTTGTCAACTCGGATGCGCGGATGAAGACTGCAGATGTAACTTAAATTTGTGGTCCTCCTGTGTATCGGTTGTCAATCGCGAGTATTGACTCTGTGTCGTAGCAGGTACTTAACTATTGTTTGTAGCTCATATGGTCACATACTTAGTGGGCTTGTACCATGTTGGTCCCCTTATCTACAAATAGTAACTGTTACTTGTTTTTGTAGCACAAGTAGTACCCAGAAGCTTTTACACTTTGGACCTGTTTCACCACTACAGACTAATATTATTTCACAGATACTAATGCTGTCTCTATTAGTTTTCTCCGAATAAACAGAGACAGCAGTATCACATTTACTTGTCATAGATATGAAATTTATCAATGAGTGATGAAATAGGCCCTTAGCCTAGTAAACGAATTCCTTGGTCGACATACAAATAGAGTCCCACATTTGACCACTTTCTTCTTTACTATCATCAAGTTTGTGTATCATGTGTCATGTTTGTTGTGTGTTGTATCATGTATGATGTAAAGCGCTCACTTGGAGACAAGTTAAGTTTACCTATAACTACTACGCTACGCGGGATCTAGTGCCTACTCGTCCTCAGGAATGTCAGGTAAAGTATGATGAATAACAGTATGCGCATTGTTCCGTTGTGGGAAGCGAGGCGCAGTTTGTGCTTTACGTCATTCTTACAACTCTTACAACTACAGCTATACTTCGTTTATCTTAGTATTAGAAAAAGGACAAAAAAATCTTGACGAGTATTTTTGCGGAAAACGTTTTAAAAAAAAATAGTATTACTTATGAAACTAAAAGAAAGTAAATGACCGTAATATGGTCATATGGGACATACTACGTCCTTGCTATATAATTGTTACACATTTGCTGTGACTTATTTTACAAAAATGTTTTTCAATAAAAAAACACGTCAAGATCGCTTAAAACAAGCTTCAAAGGCGATTCAATGAGCTTTATCTACTTACTATTTATATGGTGGTTGCCGGGAAAATATAAACAAAAATTTAAGTTTTACGCCCTTAGATGCCGCAAAAAATAAAAAAAAAATCTTAGTTGGTCCTCGATATCCTGTTAATTAATTGTCGATTAAGTATAGGTACCTATATATGTTTACATTCCAACGTCTTTATTCGATCATCTTGAATTGCGATGGTCACGACAGGTTAAGGTCGATGTTTCAGAATTAAGTATAAAAGATGTATTACGTCTTGTTAGTGATGATCTCAGCCTTGTGAGTGACTCGAACTTCGCAGCGAGTCTCGTTTTTTACGCGTTCATGTTCAATTGAAATATTATACACGGCAATCTCTTAAGTATTCATGGACTGACAACAGGGAACCTCAAGGTTCGTTTTCCTGCGACGATCCCGCGTTTAATATTTATACGTAAGAAGTAGTTTTATTGCCAAAGAAAAGAATATAATTATTACTGTGGGAAATCCTGTCTGATAAAAACTAAGCAGGTACAAAAAAGCGTTGGACACACAAAATGCAGCCTGACACCTACTCTACCTCTACCATGTCGAATTCTGAATAATGTCAGCTTAGTCACATCCCTTACACAAGTTTTTTCCGAATCAATATATGACGCCTAATAAAGTCGTCATTAAACATAACTGTCGTCATTAAACATAACTGACCACCATTAGACTACTCTGTCCAGAGTTTAGCGACTTAGAGAAGAATACCTAGATGTACTTATCCGACAAAACAGGTTCAATACCTACCTATCTAAATTTGGCTCTACTTACTATTACCTATTTGTTAGTTAAAAAACTCTTCTTTTACATTTAAGTACTGCACAATAGGGTTATCGTTTCGAGCTTTCAAAAAGTATTTTTTTTTACAGACCTCTAAGAATAAGAGGAGGGCTTGAGTTGTAGTCCCCACGCAGGACTGGATTGAGAACTTCATAGTTACCAATGAATTTCTTCACAGGTGTATGCTGGTTTCCTCACGGTGTTTTTCTTCAGCGTTAAACTCATGGTAAACTTAACATCGCAAAATGAATTTCGAAAAAACTTAGAAGAAGAAGACTCTCTGCTTGAGAGACCATTAGGTCAAACCACTGTTATCTTATCACGAACTTTACGTCAAGGAGGTAATAAATCATAAATAAATAGATAAAACCGAATTGAGAACCTCCCCATTTTTAAGGTCAGTTAAAAACGATTGCTGAAATGTTTGAGCTCTCAATTCTTATAGCACGGTGAGTCATTCTCGTCTTGCGTACGAAATCACCTACCCTATTACAAATGTATTTATTTGTCTTTGTACACTCACCTTCAAAATGTCGAAGAGAGTTTGAATAAGTGTCTACTTAAATCGCGTTCTTGATGTAGAGTCATATTTTACATACTTTTGAAAACTCTGGCAGCTTTCATGGATTTGGTGGTGAGAGTAAGTTCTACTCCCAAATTTAGTGACATCATCAATAAGTAGGTACACATCAAAAAAATGATAGTGATATGCAATAAGAAACGTTAATAAATTCTCGTGAGCACTAAATATCGAATATTTAAATTTTTCATATAACTACTGTCTTTTAATGTAACTTTATTAGTGTCTCATTAAATTTGACGTTAATTCGGTATTCAAAAAAAATTAATGCTATATTAATAAGTGCAATTAAATCTTAAAAACCTGATCAGATCTTCGATAACAGTAGACAAAGATGCTTAAAAAATCTAAAAAACAATGTCGCATCGAATGGCGGCAAAAAGTGTCAAGTCAAAGAGGGCACTAACCTGCGAGTACAACGGCCAGCACCGCCGAGAGTAAAAACAAGGTTACCCGCTGCATGATTACACGTCAAGCCCGAACGGATGCTGTGGAAGCACTGACTGCCAGACCCGCTGCCTCACATTTATATAGGTATTCTACTTTATTGCTTGACTTGGCTGCGTCCGCGTGCATTTGTGCATGCCAAACACGCCCGCTATATCGTAACGGTTAGCTGCGAAAAGCTATCGTAAAATTGAATTGGTATTAGTAAAGCTCCCGAGATGTAATTTGGAGACTACACCTGTCTGCAGACCTACATTTTGGCATCTAGCTGTATTGTGAGCACAAAAAGACGACCTATATCTAACCTATTTTATTTTCGAATTGGAAACGACAATAGGTAAATAAGATCATGTTTTATCAGCAAATAAAAAGTAGAACCGTAACCGATAGTTATTTTCCCGGATAACGGATACCTATAATCTTAGAGCTGTAAGCCTATAAATGTCGTGCTATAAGGCCGGGTTGCGAAAACCAAAAATTTGTACTGAATTCACCTTTAGTTATTCTTACGTATACCTGACAAATATATTCAAATATTTTTGTTTTCTTAGAAATTATTTGATTTTTTTTCGAGTCTGTTAAAATCACACCACATTTCGAACATTTTGCTTAGAAGCAGGGCTCTGCTAGCACTAGATGAAGTTAGGCCGTTTAAAGTAAGTACCTATACTTTTTAGGTATACCTACTTAAAAAGTTGTACGAAACGGCCGGTTTTCTATTTTTTCAACAATATTACATTCTTCCCGCCCATTGCCGAACCTCACAGCAGGGCTACTACGAACCTCGAAGTTCATATCGTGCGGTCCCTCTGACACTTATACTACATATTTAATAAGAGAGCGAGAGGGACCGGGACACAAGCTGTCAACGGTTACCGGACCTCGAAATTTGAATGACGGTTTGACTACTAGGTACAGTCGAGGTCAAAGATATCTTTAGGTACACTTTAGTAGTTACCTTGTCGCTGTCACAAAATTTTTGAACTCTTGTATTAAATTGTCAGAAGTCATACAACAAGGAACTAAAGTGTAAAAATATTTTTGACCTCGACTGTACGTTTGTGTCACGTTTGTGATTGGTTTATTAAGTAAATTATACAATCGCAAACAAGATAGTACAGTCAAGTATTAAGTGTAAAAATATGAACTTATTAAAAGTTTCAAAAATAAGTACGACAAACTCTTATTCCGACGCAATAGGCCGTATTAAAATATTTTTGAGTGGTTCGAATAGATACTTATTTTGCACTTGACTGTACCTTTCAAACGAATCGAATATTTCGCCTGTCAAGACTCAACAAACCCTCACATTATAACACATATTTGAAGTGGTTTGTCTCACACCTCAACAATAAGTCTCCCCGATCTAATAATATAATTTGAGTAAATACATATGTATATACTTATACCTATCATACGTAAGATTGTACATGTTTGCTCAAAAATATAATTATTTTAAACCGGTAATTACTTACTGTAGTTTATTAAGTATAATTTCTTGACCATTTTATGTTACCTACTCAATGTCAGAACTTATAATAAAGACAATTACTAATTACTTGCGACTATCTGTGCCCGCGACTTCGCCCGCGTGGATCTAGTTACTTATTTATTTCAGTCTGTCACAAAACACATTCGTTTATCGTCATACTCTATCTCAAAAGGGAAAAACCTTCCACCTTCCAACCTAAGCTAAACTCTTTTTTATATATTCGACCATTTGATGTAAACACTTGCATTGGTCACATTTGGAAAGGGGAAGTTGTTTTTTCTCTGAAATAAATGTAGGCAATGTTACTCATTTCGTTATAATTATACCATTAACATCAGCTACCTGCCAGTGGTAATCCCATCAAAATCGGTCGGAATTATAGGTTCCGCGTAACGGACATTACCGCGAAGAGACGAACAGAAATTGTTATAAATAATATATCTACATAATCTACTATACATTACGCATTTTTTTAATACGTACGTATAATAATTGAAACCACAGCCAAAAACTTGAACAAAGGTGGCACTTTTACACAAAAATTATTCATTTATTTTATTAGAACGTCTTAAGTGCATACTTACCTAATGCTCTCTACCCGCACGTCAACGATTATCCGACATTATTACTCAAGACCCTGTATACTTTCGTATTACATCTCGTTAAAAGCTGTTATTTTGATATTACAAACACTTTTCAATTTTATATATTTGCATAAACATATAGATATAGATGTATGGAAGATCTGGAATATCTATAGATACTCGTAGATAGGTACGGAAATTCACAGCTATTTATCAAATCATGGAAAACAAACGAAGTAACGTTAGGAAGGTTAATAGTTTGTAAACGTCAGCTGCATTTAACAACAATAGCTAATTAAAGAGTAGTAGGTATGGTTAGTATCACTATGTTAAGTCGACTATTCCAGTGGTAATGCCCAGAAGCGACACAAGATCAAGTGAGCTATGCGCTATTATTACTAGGTACGGCGAAGAGGCAACAACATGAACAGCACAGAATCTTCAGGACCAGTAAGATAAAATTATCTCCATCTGTCGCTTATTCTTGAAGCTTGACTTTACATAAAAAAAAAATATGAATTTTAAGTACATAGATGTGTCTACCTACTTTATGCATTTTTTTTGTTTTTTTGTTCTATTTCAGGCGTCACAAATCTTTTTGATGGGCTTGATCTTTGGGCATAGTGGTTCGACCTATGGCCTCTTAAACAGGGGGTCATGGATTCGAGCCTGGCCTCGCACCTCTGAGTTTTTCGGTACTTAAGTGTGATATTACATAATTTATAATGATGAAGTTCCCAAACACTGGGCCTGCATGGGAACTATACCTTGACCAGTTCGTACGTGACACTCGGCACTCGGTAGAATCCTATCGCAGGAAGCCTATGCTGTCTCTACCAAGATTTTTTTTGGCAAATGTTGAGCGCATAGAGCTCTACCGGGTGTTACATACGAACTTGTCGAAGGTACTTATAGGAATATTCTGAGAGGCAGCCTTTGTGTCTGTGTATGGAAGCCTGCAGTGGGACGTATATAGGCCGATATGATGATGTTTCCCGTAACCTCGTCGTCCCATGCTTCTTACACTCATTCTTGCGTTCATTTCCCTACCATTGGACGCGTTCGCGTTGAGGTAATCGCAAACCGTCCACCCACACGATTACAATTTCTCTGTTTCTGAATTTCAGCCGCTTCTCATATTCTTAGTAGGCAGGTAATGGCATTCCGTCGAGCTCTGGACTGTGTGACTCGATCCAGTGGTTTGTTCCCGACTCATTCAGGTGTTGGACGATGGTAAATTCGAGAGTCGTTACTTTCGACAGCAACAATGTGCTCCGAATTCTACAGGTGATCGTGCATTTCTGCCCTATGTACGAGCTACCTGAACTACAGGTTATATACCTACTCCAGAGGCATTATTGTTAAATGCACTTTGAATCACAATCGTTTCACCACTTCTTTCTGTCACACGGTGTATGATGAGAGCAGAAACGGTCACAGGATTTTCCAGATGAAAATTGCCTTTAGGTAAGTAAACTCAAAAACTAAAACACTCTTGTGAAAGGTGAAAGACAGTTTTCAATGAGTCTGTTTGCGATCTGGGGGGCTACTACGAAATTCGAAGTTCGTATCGCACCGTCCCTTTCACTCTCATATTAAATAATATTAGCATCAGCGGGACCTAACTTATGACGCTCATAGACACGTCGAAACATCAGAGGAGCTCGCAGTTTAACATCTTGTAGTAAATATAATGTGTAATGTAAATTAACACTTTTTATGGACTTCTAAGAACATAGAGCTCAGATGAGATCAGATGATCTCTCAATTTATAACTCCATTCTTGTTCAATGTTATGCAATACATCACTATTTAGTTTAGGGCGGCCGAACTTTGCTTGTTTTTAACCGACTTCAAAAAAGGAGGGATTGAAACCCATAGTATGCAGGTGAGGTAGAAGACTATTGTTCCACTCCTGCTGGCTCGTGCTGAGGCACCGACTTCGAGCTAGTAGGTACCTACCTAGAAAAATATTTTCAAGGGTTTTGTAGTCGGTTCCATTTTTTTTTTTTGGAGTCAGTTTTACTTTTTTGTTAATAAATTTTATTTTTACTTTTTTTACTTGGGACAACGTCGAAAAAAATGCAAATTCTACAAACTAGGAGAGTGAGGTGTCAGTTTCTATGTATTTTTTTTGCACTGAATCGAATGAAGATACATTAAAGGATTAATATTTTGCCAGATATTAATGGTTTTTGTTAAAAACATAGACTAGTCTAAAAATCTGTTACCAACAATAGTTTCTCAAGATGTGGATGTGACGGTAATACCACAGAATAACTAATAGTAATACCTACTGATTGCTCTCAGTGATCCTCAGAAGCCTGTTTTAAATCCAAAAATTGGTGGAGTTAAAAGAATAATATTTTGTTTTCTATGTTTTCAACAAAAACCCTTCATATCTCGCAAAATATTGATCCTATGCATAAATATGGGTATGGTCTCATTCGATTCAGCACAAAAAAATACATAGAAAATGACACCTCCCTCACTGGCCTAGTTTGTAAAATTTGCATATTTTAAAACGTTGCCCTCTGCCCATACCCCCTCGGAGGGGGTAGAACGCCGAAATTTTGGTAGGACTTGGCCTAGACTCGGCAGATCCTCATTTCTAGTGCCAAGATAAAAAGTTTCATTGATGTACATATTTTGCCGCCAAAATATGCCATTTTTCCTGTAGTAGGTACAGAGATTTGCTTAAAAGATGCTTGTTGTTGAATATATAAGGTGAAATACAATATGGGACAAAATATAAACATCAAATTATTGTTACAAAATTTATTCTGAAATAAAAATAACATCAAGCTTTTAAAATTGACAATTTCGTGAAAATAATAATTATAAATTATGAGCACAAATTTCACATTAGGAAGAATAATTTCATTTATGCACAAGTTCATACATAACAACAATCATGGATTCAATCTCATGGTGTAACAGAACCGCCTCTCTGAACTCCTTGTCCAGAACCGACCAACCCACCCGCAAGCATGTGGTACGTTTAATAAATTAATAATTTTCGAGAGCACCGAAATAAACTTTTCATTTAAAACTCTAGGAAAAATAAATAAAATGTCATAAAAATAAAAGTGGTATGCAATAAAAGCAATCCGCGATACAAAAATAATTATGAATATCTTTAAAATAACTATGTATTGGAAATGATGAAAAATAGCTTAAAAATGCAAATTATTTATGCAGTTTCCTCCGTTTAAAGTGTTTGAACACACAGTACCTCATAATCCTTATCAATATATTCATATAAACAACATTTTAACCTAGAAATTTATTTTTACACTTTAGGAGATATTTTACAACCCTGTATCCACTATACTTTTAAATGACAATACGAAGTTTTGCTATCCAAATCAAGATTACACTAAAATTTGTTTGTGTGGACCAAATCAGAACTTGACACAAATATTAACAACTTGCTTTTTATTTTTTTATTTTCTAACTGCTAACGATCATACACCGTTATCTAAGGACGATTTCATGAAAGCTATAGGTATAGTACTGTCACGAAATATTCTGTTTAAGCTTTCAAGTGTCACTTAATATTTTGACTTTGACTTTAAATATATTTCGAAATAAAAGCAAGAAATCTTAAGCTACACTATACTGTCAAGAACTAAAGAAAATAAAACATAGTAAGAATAATGTAATTACAGTGGAAAAAAATGGTCACCGAAGTTAAAAATACTATATTCTTAAAAAACTCACAACTTGCAATAAAATCGTCCTTTAAGCTAAATAACGTGTTATGGTTATGCCTTGTTTTCTGTTAAATATTGGGTCGAAATTCTGAACTAAACAAGTTTCTTTTATTTTCACATTGTCTAAGTATAGCCGGTGTCAAACAAACAACAAATTACTTTGTGCTCCGACGATTCGTTGACGTGACGACACGTTGTTATACTAATATTTGAACGCAGCAGGAAGATTGGCAAAAATTGAAAGACTCGTTATGTAGTGGAAAGACTGAGATACGACGGGATGAGGACAACCATTCATTGTTTACTAGTTCGAGCCTCAGACATGCACTTCAGATGGTGGCCAAAACTCGCAAACCGCCGTACAAATATCCCCCATGATCTAGATGTATTAATTTTGTCATGGTTATTCTACTAAATAGAGATAACTCTCATCAGATTTTGTAAGTATAAACAATGTTTTTAATGGCGTATCTTGTCATGTTACTGTGTCAAATACGTAATAGGCTAACGAAACGTTAAGTAGTGTGTATCGGTAGCCGTCGTCAATGTTCGGAAGTGCAGGTCTGTGGGTTTTTAGAAGGAAAGTGGCTTCACTTTGCCTTGGCGGCGGCGGCAGCTTGGCGCTGTCTCAGAGTTTTGTTCGTGTTCTGATCCACCTCGGGAAGGTCCGAATCTTCCACGGGAACTTTCTTCACTGTTGACAAGAACATAGTTACGTTAGAATTGTTAGTCAAAAAGAAACTTTGTTGTGATAACAACTTTAGTTTGACGGGTCGTTCATTCATAAGACGCTGGGTTCTTTACCCGGCCCGGTCACAGCCTAGTGCCTCCTTTTAGTCGCCAAATGTTTAAGATCTTAATCGAAGTTGATAATTTATTTTATTATATATTACTAACATCATTGTTACTAGCACAATGGATGAAAGTTTGAGGATAAATTGAATTGAATTAATTTCATTTACTGAGTATGGGTAGTTTAAAAAAAATACCTTTCTCCTTTTTCGGCTTCTCTTTCTTCTCCTTCTTTGGTCTGCTCAGAGCCAACTGGCGAGACTCTTGCCTCTGCTTCATGGTTTCAGAGATGAAGTTGAACATAAGATAGACCTAGGAACAAAAATATATCACGTTAAGATGTAATTCAAAAAATATTAATTTTATCGGAAAAGTTCGTATTTATCGTGCTCTCTCAATCAGCCTCAGTACTAATAGTTTTTGTCACTTTGACATTTGACACTGAATAATAAAGTTACTTATTAATGAATACTCATTTAATACAATAATTGACTGACACTTCGGTTGCCGTCGTATTCAGAGTTTTCCCGATGGAAAATCATTTTGCACTACATCTGTATGCTTCTTCATTGAAAATTGCGGTTTAAGAACTTTTGAATTATTGAGATCTGAATCACTGGTATTGAGTAATATTCCCAGAGGTTACTCAGAACCAATAAAAATCACATGGTCATAAATCTAAATCATACAAGTAATGCATTTTTACGGCATTACATAAAACAATAGGACATCAAATCTATTATAGGCTGCCTATTGTTTACCTTGTAATTTTCTATCCATGTATCTGTTTGCTATATCGCTTATACATATTGTGCTATTCAATAGTTATTGTATGCATGTATTCTACCAATAATAATTATGAACAATACTATTTATAACGCGAGGCCTCTCTATTCTTTAATCTACAGTCTGTTCAATATAGGAATGGACAGAAGGTAGGTACATAGGCTCATTATAATGAACGCTTTAGGAAATTAAAATATCGAAAACGTAAATATTACTTTCAATTATTCATTAACTTACTGTTGCCCGCGACTCCGTTCACGTAGAATTCGTTTAATGCTATCCCACAGGAATATGGTATTAGACAACTCCTGATTTTGCCATATCTTAATATTATTATGAAAATATAGATGTACAGATAGTGTTTAGCGAAGAGAAAATTTAAATCAGTTGAAAATTGGATTTATAGTGATTTTTTGGAAAATCTACATACCTATCTCTTTCTCAAACGCTTTTCTCTATGCAGCAAGTATGGCGGTACTGGTGTGTGACGTCACATGCCAGTATGTCTTTCTCTGTCTAATCTTGAATTTCAAACCTTTATAACTTTGTTATTTGTAAAGGTAGCTTAAAAATTGTTTTTCTATTAAATAACAGGCATTGTGTAGTTTTAATTTATAAAACATATACAAAATAGTCAAATACCGTATTATGTAATTTTCCGGTACTTATAACAATTATTCTCTGTCCTTCCCCGGGATTTGCACCATCTGTATACCGAATTTCACCTAAATCGGTTAAACGGTTATTAAGACGTGAAGAGGTAGGTAAAAAACAAACATACAGACTTACAAACTTTCGCAATTATAATTAATATTAGTGAGATTAACTTTGTTATTTTTCATATCATAATATAAAAACAATAAAAAACTTTTCCTATTTTGTTAAAAACAGAAACGTCTTCGTATAAAATACCTAAAGGGAATGGTAAAGAACATTTTGCAAGAAACGGAACGTTTATAATTTATTATAATATTGTTAACTCGAGAAATATTCTGTAAATTATGTATAATTTTTAATCGCCAGTTTGAATCAAAATGTGATGACTTACTTGACTTTAATCATATACGAACGAATAGTTAACTTTTCACAACTAAAGCTCTGCACCAAATTGATGAAATTTGGAATGGAAAAAGCTTGAACTTCATAGCAGAAACTACGAGTAGAATATTTTTGAACAGGGAATGAGAGTGAAAGAGTCCACGAAACACAGTTATTAATAGGGCCCGGAATTTAGCGTGCGGCTATGGACAGATTGTAGGGAAAGAGCACCGGTTTTTATCGATTTTATCGACAAATCGATAGGTTTTTTTGAATTAAATAAAACCTCAAACTTTCCGATGAACCATACTTTTTTTAGCGGTCAATGATGAAATAAGTTCGAAATATCGGAAAGTTTGATCCGTTTAAATTACGTTATTAAAATCACTATAATTAGAAATAGATACCATTATATTTTATAACTTGAGAAAAGATCCCTCTGAGACTAATTATTGTTTGGTAACTTGTTTTCTTTTGATAAAATAAAAGAGAAAATTTATATTATTTTGTATTCCTTCTGTTCTTACCATAGCCAATATAAAGTATTTAATAGTAATAATATTTCAAGCAAAAATATATTTGCAATTATGTATTAAAGTTACTTACAACATAAATTTAAAAAAAACTATCGATTTGTCGATAACATAGATAAAAAGCGGTATTCTCTCCCTACAATCTGTCAAAATTCCAGGCCCTAGTTATTAAATTATGTATAAATATAAATCTAATTAATATTATGTAGCAAATTACGTATTGTATCTTTTAAGTACCTACATTACATATTAATCTATTTACAAAGTAAACAAAATTATGACTTCGTCTTATTACTTCTGTTATTCATCATCATCATCATCATTACTACGACTTCACAAAAAATGTTTAGAACCCCTACTTCTTTGACCTTCTAGAGTCCAATATTATCCTGAATGGACTATAGAACGAGAAAATCACTCGTAAACAAGCACAAGAATACAATCATAGCTCATATAGCGCTAACATATTCTTTGAGGAGCCTTAACGTAACATCGTAAATATCCTCATTAACCATATTTAAGACTGTCAGTTCTGCCAGTTTTATGAAGCGCGTGAATTTTTTCGCTCACATAAGACACAGATGTCTCTTCCTAGCTTGTGAAAGAGATGAATTCTTTATGTCCTTGAGTGAGAGACGCTTGTGTGCTACAGCTTCAAGTACTCTCGTACATCTGAATTTGAAAGTCTGCTTTAACACTCACTAAAGTGAATGATTGTACGTAAATACAATGATTTCTAGGCGTGAGATTTGAAAACAAGTCAAAGTTAAGTCATCTGAATATATACTAGTCAAAAGAAAATAAGGGCCACTTGAGTTGCATCAGTAAAATTAAATCAAAAATATGTTTTCATTTTTATCTGAATTTTGAATACATTTAATTGAATGAAAAATATTTGTATTGTGTTATGTTGTATTAATAAAACCATTTTTAGACAAGGAATGTTATATAGAATTGTATTTATTAGCATTTTCGTTTTACCAAAGAATTATGAAACTCACGTGGCCCCTATGCTATAGCATCTATTATGTTATTGTTAATCTACCTGGAAGGAGACAAGTAACGAAAGCGCCGCGACGCGCAGCATGAGCGGCGCGACTCCAGCCAGCCCGAAGTAGAATGTGAGCACACCGAGCACCAGCGAGCACAGTCGCACGAACACGAACACCGCTCCATTGATCAAGCTGACAACTGCACGGTGACAACAATAAAATAGTTTAAAAAAGTATGTTTCAGTCCATCCATGAACAAATGCTGCTAAGATGCTGTCTAGCTGCATTTATACAGCCTAGACAGCTATATTTCGGCATAATAGAATCTTTTATTTTCTTATTTTTGACTAGGTTTTGAACATGCCAGATGATGATGATAATTGTAATGCTGTTGAACACCTCAATAAATAAATCACGTCAGCCATGAGACGCTTACATAATTCCCTATGCGAGGGACAAATCAATACAATGGTATATGCTAATTGTATTGTCTGATGACTACTCTGTTAGCCAAATCATAAATCTTTTATTGCATGAAATATCATTACTGAAGGTCAATTAAGTTAACAATCAATAGTTACATTATTTTACCAAAATGGCATGCAATCATCTGCAATTTTAAATTAAGTGTCATTTACTTGATTACTTATTTTATCAAAATTCTTATGTTACAATATAATACATCCTATAAAACATCAACATAATATGTACTAACACACTGTGAATAAAAGTTGTTTTAGTGACTTGTAAAAGTAAAATAGTTACATATTAAAATTTGCTTACATTTTTCAAATACATCCTCTCGCTCGCCCCTCAGAATAATGTTAAGTCGGTAACTGTGGGCCACAAACTCAGCCAGGGAGTGCAGTACAATTAAAGCGACTCCAACACGCTGGAATCTATAAAAAAAAATTGCAAAAAAAGGTTAAATAATTTATGGTTGAGATAAAATAAAAAAATTGTACTGAACACCTCACACACAATAAACCTATTTATTTTTTCCAGGAAAACTGTATAGTTCCCATGGGCGCGCGATAAACTATTTCTATACAGACAAAGTCTCGGACGTAAGCTACATGAACTACTACTACATAAAATACACGAAAGTAAACAGCACAGGCATCATAATGAGTGCACACATTTAGACAAAATATGATAGGTATAATGAAAACCTTATTATTATGAAAAAGGGTAGTCAGTAGTAAGGTTGCCTGGAAGAGATCGCTCTTAAGCGATAAGGCCGCCTATTGCTCACCTTGTAATTTTAATAATTTGTTTTCTGTATCGCTTACTATGTCTGATGTACAATAAAGAGTCTTTGTATTGTATTGTATTGTAGTCATGAAAAATGTTAACTAACATCACTAAACCATTCAAATTTAATGGTGGCAGGGTTTGCAGAGAATTAACATTTATTAATATGTGATAAACAAGAATATATTCATGCAATTCAAATTAAATATAATTAGTTTGATTTCCAACTGGATAATAATTAAGTAATGTAGTGATATGAAGTGATTACTCAAGATAAAGGAAAAACTCACTTAAAACCGTAAGCCAGTGCTACAAAAGTGAAAGCAACAATGGCTTGGCCAGTGCGACCAGTCCACTCATCTTTCTTGATGCGCTGGAAGTAGAGCTCAGGCAGGGTGTGTATCCAGTACGCAGCTTGTACAATCCACCACAACTTCAACAGGAAACTCATTGGGTGGTTAGGATACCCTAGACAATAATCATCAGTCATCACACTAAGCTGTTACTTCATAGAGTTAACCATACAAATTATTATGTTGAAATATGCAGTTATTCTGAGTATAAACTTTTAAGTGATAAAAGTTAAGATACAATCATGATTTATTACATAAAAATTATGATAAGGTGAGAAAGTAACTTACCATCCCACAGCTGTGAGATGTTGAATGCAAATCCTTCTCGGAGAATAGCATCACCTCCCCATAGCAGTGTGACCAGGTGGAACACGACCAGCTGCCCAGACTCATTCAGCGCACTCAACCGAGACTT
The DNA here is from genome assembly GCF_025370935.1 of Choristoneura fumiferana. NCBI lineage: Eukaryota > Metazoa > Arthropoda > Insecta > Lepidoptera > Tortricidae > Choristoneura > Choristoneura fumiferana. The sequence continues at coordinate 12,811,857 of NC_133489.1, forward strand.
CGACAGATGAAACTTCTTTGATATTTTCTAAAACCAATACATAACAGTGAAATAAAAATAAATACAAGATGTTATAAAATTAAATCAGGTGTTGCATAACTTACATCCAGGAAATATTCCTGAAGGATAGCATGCATAACGACGCAAACGAGCGAGTAGAAGAATACCGCACACCCATCTTTCCAGCCAGCCTCATAGAGGAAAGGCTCACCCTTCGGCGACTCTCTCGTGGGCTCGACACCGCTTACATTATGATGCAAACTGATGAATAAACTAGCTACAGGACTTGTCGTCTGTAATAAAAAACACAAAGTTAAACACCGAATCAATCAAAACTATGCGAAATCGGCAAAAACATCAAGGCACTAGCTTACGTGGCAAATGTTTTCACATACCTGTACCATCAGCCCGACCAAAAACACCATAACCACGCATGATACTATATCAGCATGATTCTGTATCACGAACTCATGACTGAAGATAGGCGGGTTTTTGTTAGTTTTCCTTCCAATTGCAGGCTTTACCATCTTTCCCGGCAATAACCTAAATCTGAAAGATGTTAAACTTTACTCGATGTTTTATATTTTCAGGAAGATTTCCATGAAACAAGTAACTAGTTTTAATTCAAGATAATTTTATAGCAGCGTTTATTCCGTACCAATAAGCAGCCAATAAGAAATTATATCGGAACAAAAATATTACTGACAGCAAATTGGCCGACGTGACACTTTCACTTCACGCACGTCAACAGCGCTGTCGGTTGTTGATTGTTGTGTTGGCACCAAAAAATATCAAGCAACAACTTGTTAACATATGAAATTTTATACTTTACCTTAAAAGTGAAATAAATATAACTACATTTTTTATATTTGATTTAAATACCTATTTTGAAAATTAAGTTACGAGTTAAAGGCTTAATTCAAGACGAATTACTTTCTCAAAGGAAGTAGGTATGTTGTCGTTGGTTGAAACATTGCCAAGCTTGCCTACGAACTGGGGTCCAAAAACAACAAACAAACAACGAATTAAAATTGAGAATGATAAATTACTTATACAAACTTATGCAAAGTACTAATATAATTAATTTTTGCTTGAGGCGGCACCTCCACCGAATCCAAACATTGACGATACGGTTTTAACTCTGCTAGAAACGAACACGGTATTGACTAAATGCAAATAAATAGGTACTTTATTTAAGCTGCAATGGATCCTACCTAATACATTCCATTAAAAAAAAACTGGTCAAGTACGAGTCGATTCGCGCACAGTCGGTTCCATAAAAAAAAATATTATTTAGGGCCTGTTTCACCACTTGTCGACTATCTTTAAGTGACGGATATCAGTAATGCCGTCTCTGTTTGTTTTGTCCCAATAAACAAAGACGGCATTACTTTTATCTGACACTTAAAGTTAGTCGACAAGTGGTGAAACAGGCCCTTATTTTCCAAAAATATTCTAAAAATACAGGTTAAACCTAATGCGTTAGAACATCAAAAACAAAAATGTTTATATTTCATAGAATTTTCGTGAAAAGCGACGTTATTTTGGCGGATCAGTGCTTTTCGGACCTCTCAAAATTGTGCTGCGAGGCCTTTACCTTTGGAATTGGAACCTTTTGCCAAAGGATAGGCCAAGTGATTCTGCCTATAGGTGTACAGGATTGTAATTTTTATGGATAGTGTAACTCCACATTTATGACAAATGAACCCAATTTCAGCTTTTGAAACTTTAGTTCTTGGTAATTAAAAGAAAAATCATATTTCATGTTTTAGGGTTCAGTAAGGGTTTAGGGTAAGGGTAAAAACGGGACCCTATTACTAAAACTCCGCTGTCCGTCTGTCTTTCACTCTCGTATTAAATAGTATAAGCGACAGAGGGACGGAACGACACGAACTTCGATTTTCGAGTTTCGTAGTAGCCGTTCTGGCCTTATCTAATGAACCGTGACAGCTAGACAGTCGAATTTTTCACAGATTATGTATTTCTGTTGCCGATATAACAACAAGGCACAGACAGACACAGCGTGCTCAAGGACATCCTCTCGCTCGCCCCTTAGAATAATGTTAAGTCGGTAACACTGTGGGCCTGGGCCACAAACTCAGCCAGGGACAGCAGCACAATTAAAGCGACTGCCACACTCGAATGTATATAAAAAAATGCAAAAAAGGTTAAATAATATATTTCAATTATTTGGTTTCGAGTCCGTCCTCAGTTGGTGCATTCATTTCATCATGTATGAGCTCAAAATAGAGGTCGAATAAATGTAGCAGAGACGAGTTCTTTTTGTGAAATTTCATCTTCTTAGCTACTGGGTTAGCGAGAAGAAAACGGGACAAATTTCAATTGGGTAACTATTTGCTTTAATGTATTTTTTTACTACAATACAGAATTAACGTATTGAGCAGCATTTTCGCCATACTGCAACTTAACTCGAGAAAAATAATACACATGCCATGGTGATTTCGAGAGTCAAATACATTTATTATAAAACTTCGCTATATATATATATTATAAAAATTCGCTGTTGATTCTTTATTATAAGCTGCTAGAATACTATCATAATTATAATCTCTAACAATAGCAACATCGTTGCATCGTACATTAGAACATAAATAACGCCTCACAATTTCAAAAAATACTGTTAGCGAACTTAATTGTATATAGTTCTCTACCTAAAAAAGTTAAACATCTACATCTAAGTTATAAATATAACAGATTTCAGTGATTAATTGTGATTTTTTTATCAGTGTCTCGAGGAACAAAGTCGTATGACAATCTAGTATGCATTCACACATACAAAGTTATTTATCGATATTGTGTTTAAAATAAATTAAATATATACTTGAGTATCAAAAATAAACACTTCAAAATAAATAAATTGTTCTAGTAATAAATAAGTAAACATAGTGAACGGCAAAGGCTATACCCGTGTAAGGGAACAAAATATGCCCCTGACGTTATTAGCCAATGAATATACACTATGTATTGGTAATAATGCTAGTTATTAATCTGCCAAGTTTTATCTCATAATTATTGACAGTTTCCTTGCAAAATCACTTGAAAGTTTTTTTTTACTTTTCTAAATATCTTGAAAACTACTGGTCCGTTTCTTTTGTGATTAACGTATTTTGTTAATGGCATTTTGAGTATACCGGCCTAGTACATCACCAAGGTATACACGTACTACGAGTATACCTTACGCTTAAATAATCTGTAGAATAATGAAGATTTATATAAAATATCAATATACTCGTAGTACGTGTATACCTTGGTGATGTACTAGGCCGGTATACTCAAAATGCCATTAACAAAATACGTTAATCACAAAAGAAACGGACCAGTAGTTTTCAAGATATTTAGAAAAGTAAAAAAAACTTTCAAGTGACATTGCAAGGAAACTGTCAATAATTATGAGATAAAACTTGGCAGATTAATAACTAGCATTATTACCAATACATAGGATATATTCATTGGCTAATAACGTCAGGGGCATATTTTGTTCCCTTACACGGGTATAGCCTTTTGCAGTTCTACAGATGCTCTGTAACATTTGTTTAACTCACAGCACAAAATTGCAGAAAGGTAAAGAAGATTATTTATCTCCATATTTAAATATTAATCATTGGTATGTAATTAACAGATACTAAACATTGAACTGCGTTACTATACCTAACATCCAGAAGCAGTAAGAGCCTTGGCGTCTTCATTCCACTCATACAACCGACATGTTTACTGCCTCATTGAATTGATCTAAACATTAGCAGTGAATCTATAAAAATGTATAATAAAGTTATATTATAATCACAAACTAAATCACAAATTAAATGTCCACTATATTTTTTAATAACTACAGATAAATTGTCTTAACTTTTCACGATTTACACATATATTGATACAATAAAACAGGACTTCGTGTTTCAAAAACATGTCCCAAGTCTCTTGAGTTTCGGCACAGAAATAATTCATTAACTGTAAAAAAGGCGAGACTACTCGTGACAAGGCCGCAAGGTCACGATCAAGTATGCGAAATCAATTTATTAGCGATTAAGTTAATTAAGTAACGTTTTATTATATCAATAAGCTACAAATAAAGCCGATGACTACAAAATTCTATAAGTACTTATAAAGCTACGAACAAATTTCATTTCATTATGAACATAGATCAATTTTATTTAAATGACGGCTTCCGAGTCAATTTCTCCTTGTTCTACTGTCATGTACATGCCCTCTTCCTCATAAGTGGAGTCGTGCTTGGCGAGGATACGCAGCAATGGACGCATCTTCATCCACCATTGCTGTTTCGGTATTCTTTGACTGAAACATAAAGTGACTGAATGAGTATAGGGTATATATCAATAGAATTTATAAAAAGTGTAAACAAATACGCCATTAACCCGACCACAGACTATTTAGTGATGTGAAAACCTAGAACCTATTGCAAAATAATAAATCTGTTCAGTAAATCGATTAATAAAAATCAAAGTATTTTTGACTATTTTATTCTTTACAATACTTGCTTCAATTATAAAAGCAGTAACATTTTTTTTAATTCTAAGGTAAATAAAATTTAATAAAATCGATTTTTAAAATGTCAAATTTGCCTCCATCTTTATGCTACTACGGACTATACACGTTTTATTCAAGAAATAACGTCAGATTTTAACGAAGATTTTTCAAATGAAAATTAAATATTGAAATCAAGTGAATTTTGGTTAAAAAAGTGATTAAGTAGAAGTCTAGTTAAAATACACGAATTATAGATAAATGTGTTATTGATTCGATCCAGTGGGTGTTTGTTTATACAAGATATTTTAAGAAATCGTTTTGTTTACACTTTTTATAACAGCAACATTTTTAACGAATTCAAGATACTAAAAATAGTTACATATGAGAAACGGATTTGAACCTATTCGAAATTTTGACGGTGGAAAATAAATGTTATGTTATTAATGAGTGCCCTTTCTTAATTATATCGTCTATGTAATGGGGTATGATTCGCCGTTCTTGTTCCAATTTTTACAAATCGAATCGAGATAAATCATGTCATATGTACAGTCAAGTGCAAAAATAAGTATCTATTCGAACCACTCAAAAATATGTTACTAGGGTCTTATTGTGTCGGAATAAGAGTCTGTGGTACTTATTTTTGATACTGAATAAGTTCATATTTTTACACTTGACTGTATTTACGCTCTAAGCATACATACAAGCCGAGAGCGAAATTATGTCCCTCATTCACTCGTAAAACTTAAAGACCTAATAATAAATGTGATACTGAAGCACTTTTGCCCCCTAGTGATGTTTCGTTTATTTTCAGGAACCCCTCCCCCACCTTTTCAGCATCACGTGATTAATGGACGCTCCTACTAAGAGCGTGTAGGTCACTTGTCCCTGAACACGTAGTGAATAGCTAAAACTCACGCAAAGTTGGTCTGTGCTTTCAGATCTTCAAGTGGCGTGAACTTGTACTGCCTTTTGACAACGCCGAGCAGGCAAGCCGTGTCGGCGGTGTTGGATGGGCCGCGTTGCAGCATCTCTACCAGCCAGCGAAGACACTTGGCCGCCATCTTCGTGCCCATATTACGATCGAATGGGGTTGGGGAACCGCCCTGTTGCATGTGACCTGCATATTTTTTTAAATGGATTATTTTGTTGTTAGTGGTCTGTGTGTATTAAAAGGATTGGGCTCATAATGTCCCACTCCCTCTATCATAAACGTCCCTCTACCATAATTACGTCCCATTCGCAAAACGTCTTCTTTGCAAACGGCTCCTTATGCAAAAAAATCCCATTCGCATTACGTCCCTTTTTCAAAACATCCCATCCCTGTCGCAAAATGTCCCTTTTGTAAAAAAAAAACCGTCGCTGAACGTCCCCTCTGCATAATGCCCCTTTCGCAAAACGTCCCGTACCTATGTTAAATGACCCAATCGCATAATGTCCCGTCTGCAAAATGCTTTTTTAAGTAAAGAGAAACCAGGCCCTGTTCTCATGGATTGAAAAGAGAGATAAGGAATTTTTCTACATCATTGGTAATTTCACATACTCGTAACGCCTTTAAATTATCAATTTTCCTGCTATTGACCGCCACAATAAATAGTATAGTCAGCTAGGCATAGACAGCAGAAGTAAACGAAGACCCCAAAAAGATTTGACCACGACTTTATCGTAAAACCTATGGTTTACACAGGACATTTTGCGAAAGTAACTTATTGCGAATCGGACACTTTTCGAACGGGTCATTTTGCGAAAGGAACGTAACGTATTGCGAACGGGATATTTTGTGAAAGGGACATTTTGCGAAAAGGACGTAATTTATATGAAGGGACATTTTGAGAACGGGATATTTTACAGACGGGCCGATTTGGGATTGGGACATTTATAAAAGGAACCTTTTGCGAAAGAGACAAAGGGACAATTTGTGAATGGGACCTTGTGCGCCTAAACTTATTAAAATTGTATTAAACTCTTCAATAGTGTAATGATTTGATTTTTCTCGGTGCATGTCACACTTTAGTGCCATAATTTCGTAACGTTAAAAGATTTCCTTCAATAAAATATATAAACATAAAATCGTAGTTCCGATATAAATACTACGGCTAAGCGCGACTCTGACTACAACGCGAAGAGTTCCGTACCGCACCACCGTCTAATATTTAACACTTGTTTTTGTCCAGACGCCACTTTTTTTATATTACTTTCTGGCTTCCCTCCCTTTAATTTTTACTGTCCCGTACCCAAAAAATTAAAAACGGAATCCTTATTTATAGGATCACTTTGTTGTCTATCTGACAAGACCTTTTTCTCCGGAACGTGCGGAGGTATCAAGTTGAAATTAACACCTAATACTTATGCCTGCGGCCTCTTGAAGCTGTAAAAAACTTTGTTCCTACGGCAAATTTTATTATATAAAATAAACATTTAGGTAATATAAAATCAACTTTAATGGCCTCGAGATTCCAGTTTTTCGTACTTATGAGGTTCAAAGTAATAGTTCTTAGAAATTCAAAAACTGAGCAACGTAGCAGTTTATTAGTTAAATTTTATCTTTTCAAGACAGTGTCTATTCACGTCAATACATCGTTGAATCCCATAAACCCACTGAGAAACGTACTTTGCCCACTTGTCCTTAGGGGTCTCTTCGACAGTTTTTTGAAACGCAGCCACTCCACAAAACGTTTTCCTCGAAGTTTTTCTTTTATTTTTGGGAATATTTAAAAATGGCAAGGTCGGGGCTATATGGCGGGTGACCTATTAATCACGTCTGACGTCGCCAAATAGTCCATCGATCGCCTGGGAGGATCCTACTGCGTGTTTGTTATTCCCGAACTTTTTCCAAGACAAGTGGCAAACAATTGTTAGTATAACCACTGCAATAACTATTTTTCGATCCTCGAAAACAATTGTCGCGTAATAACCTGTCCTACAGAAGAACGAGGCCACCATCTTTTTTCCCACGTGTCGACCTCTTTGTTGGCAACTCCTCGGAAGGAAACACCCACTGAGCAGACTGTATAACCTACCTACTCTAATCCCAATTCAAGGTTTTATTTCTATCCCGTGGGAATATCGGGATAAAAAGTAGCCTACCTATGTATTATTCCAGGCGTCCAAATATCTTCATATCTAATTTCATCCAAATACGCTGGTCGTCATGACAAAACAGGTTGTTTATTCCTAACGCTCTCCCGACCCGTACCACAGAATAACTAATAGTACTATTTACCGTACCGTACCGTACCGTGCCCGTACCACGAAACGCGCGCACTACGCGAAACGATACACAAGTGTATGAAGAGCCATTAGTATCGTTTTGTTTCGCCGCTAGCATAATACCTTCGGTTATTGTCCGTTTTTTCGCCTGCCGTAGCAACAAAGTATACATTAACGCAATCAAAAGATATCTACGGCCATTCGAGCCTTATTTTTCATACATTTCGCAGTGGAATCAAAACCTATTATGGTACTTCCCGTACACCTACAATTATGAAATTTGGCAAGAAGGAAGGTCTTACAGCACAAGTAAAGGAAAAAATCCTAAATAGCTAATTTGTTGCTCCATCACAAAAAAATTTTTTTGATTACAAACTTATTTCATTCTACAGCGATGGTTAGACACTGCGTTGATCAAGGTGGCGTAGTGGTAAACGCGTGGACTACGGTGCACGAGGCCCCGAATTCGAATCCTAAAATAGTAATAACATTTTTTTTTGTTTTCGCTTACTTACTTATTTTTCTTTTTTCATTGTGTTAAATATTTTATATTTTGTGTAAAATATTTTCTATTTTTGACGAAATAACAATCTGATAAAACGGGAAAAATCCTATCAACGATTTATTTACATACAAATTTAAACGGAACCCCCGGTATGCGAGTCCGACTCGCACTTGACCGTCTTTTTTTACTTGTAGCAGCCATAGACTGAAAATTTCCAACTGCTATCTAATATGGATCAAAATAAGCAGCACTGTGAGAGATGGATGAAAAGACAGTAGATTCCTAAATGATCGTAGTGTAAATAAAATTAAAAATTTCGTAATGCGCGTAGCCGCAGAAAAGATAAATAAATGATAATTGTTCATAAAAAATGTTCTTAGACTACCAAGAAGAAGTAAAGTCCGTCCCTTACCCAGCACATTGCTCCTCGCAGTAAACAGCCCCTTGCCCTCCTCAGAATACAAGCGGTAAATAAAGTCAGTGTTATAGTTGTCATTAGCCTTTTCGTTACGCAAAATAAGACCGCGTTGGATGCCGCCCGTCATTTTGGAAGCCATATGGTACACATCTTGTTGCAAATCTTTGATTGAGAATTTTTCCTCGTAGATATAAGCCGCGTCGGCGCCGCCGGCCAAACCTAAAATACCAGAAAACGTAAGCAAAATGGAAATTTGTCGATATTGGATACATATGTCTTTTTAAATCTTTACCTGCTAGAGTTGCTAAATAACCGCAATAGCCTCCCATGGTTTCAATGACGAAAACACGGCGTTTGGTTCCCTGTAAAATAAAATCGCACCTAACAACGTCGTAAATGTAATAATAATAATATGCTATCACAGAAGATTACTATTAGCAAGGACCATATATAGTAAAGACCTACCATCTCCATACAAAAGATAGTTCCTCGTTGCTTAGTACGAAAAAACGAATTAGTTGACGCCAGATGTATTGAAACGGATTAATACTAATTTTAGTGGCGACATTGCTCTATTTAGCATTGTGGCAATAATGTTCAACTCTTTAGGTACCTCTGTGAGTTTAATAACCTTCGTTATGTTGTAGAACGTAATATCTAGATGGCATTTATATTCCTACGAGCGCCAAGCGCCCTGGTCCCGGTATTATTGATGCAGTCCCGATCTATTGTGGAAGACCGTTGATTGCCATAACCTAATAACACTATTTACCTTATGCTGTGTAGAATAGCATTATTTAAAATTATTCACGATTTACGCGTGGATTATACTACGGCGCTTGATTTGGACCCGCAATCTGACATGTAGCACTTTGCTTTGACAGTGCCGGTAAAGTGTCATTCTTGTTTTGCAATGCAGCGAATATTGAGCTTCGATTCGAATTAAATCTAGTAAAAAACTCAGCCTGTGTTTATACTCGATTCCGACAACCCTGTCTTGAACCAATACAGTACGTTGGCAAACAAGAATGAAAACAATCAATTCAATATACCTACCTGAAATGCGAGGTGCTAAACCACTTATGTAAGTGGCAATATATTTTTTCCTGTTGGCTTTCCACGGTTTGTGAATTAATATCTCTATTTGCTGTCAAGGAGTAACATACTATAGTAGTAAGTTTTTATTGTTTTAGAACTTGAAGGTATTCTTACTTAGGCACATTTATTGGTTATGTGAGGTGTACTGCCGTTGCGACAAAATATTTTTCGCCAAATTTCACTTCCCAAAAAACTTATCGCAGTAGTTTCATTTCCCAACCGAATCTTTAGCATATAAACATTTCGCATTTTATTCATTTGGTCAAGTTATCATTTGGCATAATTTTACATTGTCAAGCAAACGTTTTCTTTTGGCTAATATTATATTCCAAAAAAATGATTGTTCAAAATGACACTTCGCACACGAACCAACCACAGAAACCAACTGCTACTAGAAAAATAGGTTAGGTTAGGTTAGAACTGCGTCCCCCACAGAAACGAACTGCTATCAGAAAAGTAGGTTAGGTTAGAACTGCGTCCCCCACAGAAACGAACTGCTACCAAAAAAGTAGGTTATTATGCCATGCAATATTTTGGGAGGAGTGCTTTATGCTAAACGATACATTTGACTAAATAATACGAAACAAATGTTGTTTCATAATAATATGAAACATGACTAAATAATTATTTGCGAAACAATAATTTGCCAAAAAAAAAATTAATAACTGTAAAATTTCGATAAGTTGTTATAGAAAATGATTTTTGCCAAATGATAATTTGAGTAAAATGTTTTGGGATGTGATACTTTGGGAAAAGCTTTTTGTCCATACATTAGTAATCCGTTGAAGAAAATTGAGAAAAATCGTAATAATTAATGCGAAACAAACTTAAAACAAATAAGAAGCCATAAAATAAAAATTAAACCCGAAAATAAAATAAAAAAATGTTTTCTTAACGTGTATGTCGATTGAGATTAGAACTTGTAGTCTCTGTTTTGAAAAGCAAATGAACATTATTGAGACCAATCATGCCTTGACAAATGACTAAATTCGGCTTCATATAGGTTTTGCTATGTGTCAGGCGTTTTGACATTCTGCTAAAAAGCAAATTAGTTATACAATACAATGGGATGACTGAGATGAGATCGAGAGGCATCTGTCAAATGATTGAAGAGAAAAACGTGAGACAGATGTATGTGATGACAATACTGTACTGTTTTCGATGATTATCAAATCGCATACCTGAAATTAGCATGGCTATTTTTTTATCAACATTCGACCATACTTATATGCTTTAAAGGTCTATTTTCCCACGTTGTTCAGATATATTTGATATGTTGACTGCTTAGATACCAGTGGTTTTTTGACAGCTAAGGTATTTGTCCAGATATATATCTATATATATATATCTGGAGCCTTTCATCGTTAGCAATGGTGACTGAGATGAGATCGAGAGCATCTGTCAAGATTGAAGAGGTAGAGATGGAGGATGACATGTACTGCGATGATTCAAATCGCCACCTGAAATGCATGGCTACACATTCGACCATACTTATATGCTTTAGGTCTATTTTCTTGTTCAATATAATAATAATAAGTGGTTTTTTGACAGCTAAGGTATTTGTGTACGTGTAATAGTGCCATCATGATATAATGTCGGAAAAAATCTCAGCGCCGTTTCCTGGATTATGCGTTGTTATTTGCGTTTAGTGCCATCTAGTTATAATGTAGTAAAAAGCTCAGCGCCATCTAGTCATAACCCTGGATTTTGGCTTTGTTCCGGTGGACGTTTTTTAATATGGAGATTGTCAGTCCTTATTGTATATGGTCCTTGCTATTAGTCAACAGACGCGCATCTTTGATCTATATCCATTACGTAAACAGACAATAAAGCATTTATTGAATCAGGCGTAACTTTGCGGAGATCCATATCAATGAACTAAAAAAATTACTTTGCTCACCCGCGACCTTATGTTATGACAGCTACGTTTATGCAAGAATGTGTGTTCATACACAACTTTAAGAACACACACAAATCACACAAACCCATCTATCACAACTCAACCAGAGCTCACCTTCAGAGCAAAATGGTGGTATATATATTCTAACAATGCAAGCGAGTGTTATTCACTAAACATCCTATCGACACCTACCGACAATAATATCTATTTGTGGAACTCTAGGGTTGGCCAATCAGAGTGCAGCAATCGTGGTATTGGCTACGCTGTTTTTTTTTTCATAAATTTTATGGCAATTTCACTCTTAGTTAATATGCTGTATACTTTATTCACAGTACTAGCTTTTGCCCGCGGCTCCGCCCGCCTGGTATTCGGTTATCGCGCGCTGTTCCCTCGGGAACTGTGCATTTTTCCGGGATAAAAAGTAGCCTATGTCACTCTCGGGCCCATAAACTATCCCTATGCCAAAAATCACGTCGATCCGTCGCTCCGTTACGGCGTGAAAGACGGACAAACACACAAACATACAAACAATAAATTAGTATTAGTATGGATTCAGCAAGTATTAGCCATATGAATGTATGGTAACGTTACCTGAGCAGACTGACGGATGCGGTCGCAGATCTCCGTTATCTCATTGAGTGCGGTGTCGGCGCCGAGCGAGAAGTCCGTGCCGGGCACGTTGTTACTGATGGTTGATGGGATCACGACCAGTGGCAGACGGAACTCCGGGAACTGAGCTCGGGACTCGTACAGCTCCATACCCGCTTGGTACGCCTAATACAGACATCATAAGTACATATAATAAACACGTTGGTACCTTTTGGCCCAGCAAAAACGCAGAATACCGAGGGGCTTTAAAAATTAAGCCCCATTTAGACGATGCTAGAACTTGCGTTACATTGCGGACTATTGAGAGACAATGAATTCAGTTGATCAAACAAATACCGTAATGTAGTGAATCTTGCATAAAAATTCTCGCATCGTCTAAATGGGGCTTTAGGGTATCTTTATTGATGGCCAGCACCAATAACCAGACGGAAAAAATTACAATTCAAGCAATCATTTGAAATTTCTGAAACCTAACGCTGTGGAAGATAAGATTGATATTTTATACTTATTTGGAACTAACTACAAAAAAACTCTAGTCAAACTTCAAATGCGCAGAAACGAATTTAACGACTTTCTAATAGTAAACTACTTGCGCAAACTTACCCCCATCCCCTCACAAAATATTCAAGAAGTTTGCCAATTAGTAACTAAAGAAACAGGTATGAAACCTACCTCGAACCCGCCGATGATAAGCAGTCCTTGAATGTTAAACTGCTTGATGCGCGCTGCAATCTCGCTTTTCTTGTCTCCGGGTAGCGTCCGTTTGGTTCCGAGGAAAGCACCTCCCTGCGCCACCCGTAACATCCCTGGAAATATGCTATCAACTCTGAACATCTTGACAAGACGAAAAAGCTTAGATTTTCAGTGGCCAAGCTCGAATTCTACTAATGGCAAACATGATTAAGACATAAACATTGAACAAATTGCAGAAGAGGCCTAAATTTCCAGTGGCTGGCTGCAAGCACTGCTGCTCATTGAAGATTTAGGCACCTGCGCAACTGCGCAAGTGTAGACACTTATTGCTACCGACACGGCCCATTAAAGGAAGCTAAAACAGCGCCGTACAAATGTAAGGATATGTTAATGTTATTTGTGTTTTCAACTGGCGACTTTTAGATTCCAGTTACCTACGCTGAGCATTTTTTGATTGGCAGTCGTTCTAATTTTAACCTGTTTTTGATCGGTTTTTTTATTACTGAACCAGTGAGATACATCATCATGTGAGATAGGGGTCAATCACGCTACGTACCATTCCATCTTGACGATGTTGCCGCTGATAAAGCCTTCGATACCGTCGTGCACACCAAGCACGGTGTCGCCGCGGTAGATGCAGTTCCGCACGAAGGAACGCACGGCTGCGTTCATACCGCACGCCGGCGCGCCCACGTGCATCACCGCTAGAGTAAAGCCCTCCTGCGATAAATAACAAAGGGACGCACATACATTGTCTTATAATAAATCAGATGTACAGGTCGATTCACAAGAGCTGGCACAATTGGATTGAAAGAGTCAATGAAAGTATCTGTGTTACCTATTTGAATACACCACACACAAATATGAAAATGTCATGCATCTCATTTTCCAACAAAAATCTCTAAGTGACATTACTTTCGTAATATTAATTTCGTGACAGCTCTTGTGAATCGATCTGTATTTCAGAAGATGGTTGGGTTAGTTTGATAACACCTCTGTAAATGTGTTTCAGGATTTATTAGTTGTGATTGACAAATGTCTCCATACGTTAGTCGACGTAAAAAGTGCACGGTGTTAAAATGTCGCTAAATTTTCAACCCAAAATGACAATGCAATCAGACGGTGCCAACCTGATCTGATGATGGAGTCGAAAGCTACACACTGGAACTTCAAGGCAGAAAAATGTAATCTAGCCATGTTTGGGCTTGGCAGAATGGTTTAAGATTGTATTTTGACCAAAGGCAGTTACCGTTAATGCGTGTTTTTTTAGTTTATTTTTTACTATAATTGTTTTTCTAGCGATGACGCTGCGACACGCGATTAGTTGCACCAGAGTCGATAGCCGTATCTTTTATAGGACTAAACAGAGACAAAGCTTCTTACCGAAGGCCTGCCTTCAGCATCGAAAGCTCCCTTGGGTGGCTTGAGGCGCGTCAACATCTTGTAAGTCTCCAAGTTGCGAGCGAAACTGCGTCCTCTTAGCTGCACAGCCAGGTCCCAGTTCTTATCAGCCATAGCCTGGAAAAAATCCAATCGTACTTACTGACTGCTTTAAAAGTGAGTGTATATTTAAAGTTTCTATAGCTAAGTCGGTAGGTAGTGATCTTCTTTTCGATGCGACTTATAGAAGTGAGGAAAAAATAAAGAAAGTCTATAATCAAAGGCAGTAACTTCACATTTTTCAATTCTCTTTCCCCTAAACTATACCCACGCAGAACGGGAACGCGTCGCTAGTAATATATATTTTTCATCTCTCCTGTTCGGAAAGTTTAATTTTCACGGGCAGATAGACGGGTGGAAAATTGCGTTTTCATCTCTAGGGTGGAAAGTTTTTTTTTTTAATTTTTCGATTAGCAACGGAGTCGAAGATAATTGAGTTACGTCAATGACACTTTTTTTCACGTTTCGGCATGGCCATCTAGATGCACGTCGTGACCAAGGAGCTTATATACCATAAAGTTACTCATAAAGGTCGTTAATGCCCTTAAGCTACATATTAACAACATTCAATCAAAAGTGTTTTTGTTTGTTTGTTGCTTTATTCAGATTGCTTTTCGCGCCCACTGCCACTTAGCGCCTAGAATGGCCACTCTACTCGCTCTGCCCTAGCGCATAGGATCTGCTTACCATACTCTTTTTCTTACCTGAGCGACGGCTTTAGTACGACGCACACACTCCATAAGGGGTAGGCGCACAGCTTGGTTACCATCCAGGGTTACCACGCACGCTTCAGTTTCAGGGGTCGCTTCCATCAGCGCCATCACTGCCTCTGCACCCATGCGACAACCCTACAAAAATATTGCTTATATCATAACTGTGATAAGTAATGCATATCATACATATGTATGTATGTTGGTCTCCCAGTCTGTTCGTTATTATTTTATTACTACCTAATCTGGGATTAATCGTACGAAACCTATTCGACTCATTCCAACTAATTTTATAAATGCGAAAGTTTCTGAGTGATATCTCAGTCTGAAGGTAGGTTAATAAAGTAGGTAAATAATAAAAGCGAGGTTGGGATCCTACCTGACCGTAAATTTATGTTATAATATAAGCTCTTAAAAAGTGGTAATGTCGCTGTAACCATACGCTGTATGAGACTAGGTCACTTGGTGTCAATTGTCTCATGAGATTTATTTTATTTTATTTTATATGACGACCGGATGGCCAAGTGGTTAGAGAACCTGACTACGAAGCTTGAGGTCCCGGGTTCGATCCAGGGCCGGGGCAGATATTTGATGAATAATACGAATGTTTGTTCTCGGTTCTTGGATGTTTAATATGTATTTAAGTATGTTATCTATATAAGTACAGCTATGTTTATCCGTTGCCTAGTATCCATAGTACAAGCTACGCTTAGTTTGGGAATAGGTCAATTGGTGTCAAGTGTGTTGGTGTTATGCTCGCATCTCTAGTTGAATTGTCTCGAGTCTCGTGGTGGCCTTTATAAAGACTGCATTTAACAAAATTAGATGGACTTTTTTTGAAAATTAGGGTGTCGCGTTCGAGCAAGCACGAGCACCTATACCTACATAAATTTGTTCTAGTAGCTAATACTATACAATCGATAATGTACTTACTCGGTAGCAATTTGCCACCATGGAACCTTTTCAAAAGAAAAGTCATTACGATTTTCATTGTTAATTAATGCGATGTCACCATGACGTTTACTGTGAAATGGTTCCTTGATGGCTCATGAATTAAAGTACTTGGTTGTACCTAACTAAAGCTAGTTTTGACGCCGGCAGGATTATTTTCAGGAGGGTGCATTATATCTAGTGTGGTGGACCAATCTTCATCGTTATAGGTTATATTCTGTATCTTGGTCTTGTTCTATGTTGGTACTTTACTTTACAGTTAGCCTGTGCATAAAAAAGGCCGAGATAGCCCATGCCACATAGAGGACTTTTAATAGTCTGAACTTTGGTGGAGGAAATGTGTACTTGCCCGTTTCATCATCTGCTTACCAAAATCCTGTCAAAAGCAGACGGTGAACCACCTCGCTGCACATGACCCAGCACAGTGATGCGAGTGTCCTGCTGGAGATTATCGACGACAACTTTCTTCACGAGCTCAGCTGTGATGGGCTTGCCTTCCCGATCGATGGCTCCCTCCGCTACTATTATGATGTTTAGACGCTGGCCTGATTTCCTCTCCTGTTTAGAAAGTAGCACGTTTGAAAGAGTAAACTGCTATGAAGCTTTCAGTACCAACACTAGAGCCAGAGCGCCTTTAAGGCGCCAAATTTGAATGCTTATCCATATCAATTGTTTAGGAAAAGCTGATATACAAAGATCACCCTGGACGCTCATATAGAAAAAACCGGCACTGAAAGCATTGTTTTCCTGTTAAGTTCACAAAGATCATACAAATTTTATAAAGTTTTTAAACCATGAAAGTGTTAAGTAATTATATCCGTTTTGTGTTTATGATAAACCCGTTTATGTTATACTATGTATATTAGTAGCTTGGGTCAGCATGCGTCTTGAATATATGGGGACACCATATATGAATGGTTGGATCGTCTACATCTTTACTTTCTCATGCAGAATTTATGAACAAGCATCTATAAGCTACTGTTGCTAGCTGTATTTTGTTTTACATCGATCGTAAAAGTATTTTGAAACATACACATGCAACGACGATAATAACTCGCTTCAAATAAGAAACCAGCCAAGAGCGTGTCGGACACGCCCAAAATAGGGTTCCGTAGCCATTACGAAAAAATTAAGTACTATTTTTCTAAGGATTTCGTATTTTATACGGTATCTTCCAAGTTTAGGTATATTTTATACCTTAGGCTTGCTATTTAAGAGTAAAACTACTAATAATTCTCAAGCAAACTTAGCCGTTATAGTTTTCCTTTAAAGTTTTCATATACTTACTACCATCCTGAATATTTTCAAAATTTTCCACTCACTGGTTTAGATTTTAGAGGGGGGGGGGACGCTCGATTTTAATGAAAATTTGCACTTTAAAGTTGAATATTTCGCAAAAAAATCAATGAATCTAAAAAAAGTCTCAGCAAACCCCTAATGGTTTTAAAAGACTTATCCAAAGATACCCCACAACCCCCCCTTACGTCTATGGGAGGTAGGTACCTACCCTAAAAAATTTTTTTTTACTTTTTTATTGTACCATTTTGTCGACATAGTTTACATATATATCCGTGCAAAATTACAGCTTTTTAGCATTGATGGTCTCTGAGCAAAGCCGCGGACGGACGGACAGACAGACAGACAGATAGACATGGCTAAACTATAAGGGTTCCGTTTTTGCCATTTTGGCTCCGGAACCCTAAAAAAAAAGAGAGTAGATGAAAGGTACAGTACAGTCAACAAACACACAAACAAACGCAAACGAGTAAGCACCGGCACCAATCTTTATGGGCCGTATTTAAATTGAATAAGTTAATTCAGCAATTCAACAGGGTCATTCTGGATATTGCACGGTCAAATACTTAACTGAAAATTCTTCGCTTCAATTGGTTAAATTGAATCGATTGAATGATATCATGTACCTCAAAATACTCTTTACAATCTGGGGAACCTAATAAAGCCAAAATAAATGTACGTTTGCCAAACGTGATGGCGAATTAAGCTTGCGTACCTGCGTCAATCGTTTGCAAAGCTTTTCAACCCAATTATTGGGAACAGGGTCCTCGGGAATGAATACTTGGTCTGCCTCGCTCGCCAGAGCGGCCACAAGTGCCAGGTAACTGCAACAAGCGGCCCGCGCATATTGGGTCATGCAAGCGAAACCCACCTCATACTCTGTGCCACATGATGATTTTGAGTATCAAAAAGAGTTTAAACACCACCCTTGGACAGGTACAAAACAAGGACACGCCGGGAAAGCCTGCCAATTGGATTTAATGAAGTGAATAAATATAGAAAAATGGAATAAGTGATCCGGCTCCCACATAAATAAAGTTTAAATTCTTGCCTCTGCTATTTTTGAACACAAATTTACACCCCAATTGAAGGGCGCTGGTTGCTCGCAAATAAAGCAATAAGTAGCGTCCGTACAAAGGGCGGTGGTCACTGCAAGAAAACTAAAGAAATACCAGTTATGAAATGGTACATAAATAGGAATCATAACCATGGATGCTAAGATTATGCAGAAATCCAAAGGGTGCAAAAGGGCAAGACGTATATAAATGTAGAAGCTTGCCTGCTCTAACTTATCACATAGTTTAGCGCTCCAGTCAACTGACGGGGGTGCTTCGGGAATAAACACAAAGTCCGCTTCAGATGCCAATGCCGTTACCACAGCAAGATATCTAAACCAATAAATTGCAATTGAAATATTATCTAGTTAATTACTTTATTTGACTCCATTTGCTTTATGTAAGCTTAGCTAGCGTTAAATGGTGGTGGATAAGTACAGTAACAGAACAGCAAAGAACCATGTCAACAAAATATTTCATCATCATTGGCCTTACTTTCTTATAATATACTGTATATTATAAACAGTATACAATCCTGTCAAGTAATTTGAGTATTGAAGTGATCTCTGAAATATCAAATCATAAATAAAATAAATAAAAAATAGGGTTCCGTAGCAATTACGAAAAAATGAAGTAATATTTTTCTAAGGATTTCGTATTTTGTACGGAATATTCCAAGTTTAGGTATATTTTATACCTTAGGCTGCTACTACTGCTACTCTTAAACTACTAACAATCCTCAAGAAAACTTTACCGTTATAGTTTTCCTAGTAAGAGGGGGAAGGGGGACGCTCGATTTTTCTGAAAATTTGCACTTTAAAGTTGAATATTTTACAAATAAATCACTGAATCGAAAAATCGTTTCAGCAACCCCCTAATGGTTTTAAAAGACCTATCCAACGATACCCCACACTATAGTCCATTCAGGATAACATTGGACTCTAGAAGGTCACAGGAAGGGGTTCTAAACATTTTTTGTGACGTAATAATGATGATGATGATGATCATGATGAATAAAAGAAGTAATTAGATGAAGTCATAATTTTGTTTACTTTGTAAGTAGATTAATACGTAATGTACTTACAAAATAACACAATATTAATACGTAATTTGCTACATAATATTAATTCAATTTATATTTATACATAGTTTAATAACTGTGTTTCGAGGACTCGTCCGCTCTCAATTCCTGTTTAAAAATATTCTACTCGTATAGTTACTGCTATGAATTTCAAGCTTTTTTCCATTCAAAATTTCATCGAATTTGATGTATTTAGTGCTTTAGTTGTGAAAAGTTAATTATATTCGTATATGATTAAAGGTCATCACATTTTGATCCAAACTGGCGATTAAAAACTATAAATAATGTACAGAACATTTCTTGAGTTAACAATATTATAAACCTTCTGTTTCTTGCAGAATGTTCTTTACCTCTGCCTCTTTAGGTATTTTATAGGAAGACGTTTATGTTTTCAACAAAATAGAAAAAGTTTTTTTATTGTTTTTAAATTATGATATGAAAAATAGCAAAGTTAATCTCACTAATATTAATTATAATTGTGAAAGTTTGTAAGTCTGTATGTTTGTTTGTTACCTACCTCTTCACGTCTTAACCGCTGAACAGATTTAGGTGAAATTCGGTATACAGATAGTACAAATCCCGGGAAAGGACATAGAATAGTTTTTATCCCGGAAATTTGCGTAGTTCCCGCGGTATAAGCTGTAGCAATAAACGAATTCTACTTGAATGGAGTCGCGGGAAACAGTTAGTTAATGAATAATTGAAACTAATATTGACGTCTTCGATACTTTAATTAGAATTTAGTTAAGACCATATACTATAAAAAATGCAATTTATTAAATGACTTCCTAAAGCGTGCACTAGAAAGAGCCTATTTTCCTTCTGACCATTCCTATATAGAACAGACTGTACAAGCACCACACTCTTTTGCCATATTGATTTCTATATCTATCAAGTAAGTAAAATAAAATCAAGGAAACTATTTAAAATTTGTGTTAACTTCTGTAATAAAAAAACATAATAAATACCGCTAATAAATGTACATGTAGGTAATTTTAGTCCATTTGTGATCGAAATACCGAAAAACGTGTGTTACAATTTGACCGTTAAACAAACAACCGTTAAACCGTTAAATTAAGCAAGTAAAGTCATTCGGTTGCTGCTTAGATAAATTTGTAACAGAAAAATATTGAATAAATCTAGTTTTAGTTCAATATGAAACAAACAATAATGACAATAGAATTAAAAATTGTTTTTTTACATACCCACAATGTCTACCCATGACCTCCATGATAAAAGTCCTCTGGTGGGAGTAAGCAGTGCTCACAATGGCATCAATGGCTTCTATAATCCGATGTAGAGCCGAGTCAGTGCCTATGGTCATGTCTGTACCGCAGAAATCATTATCAATGGAACCCACCTTAAAAGAAAATACATAGAGAAACTCATCAACAACAAGACAAGTCAACAAGGAATTTCTTTAACAAGATTCATCAGGTTTATAAGGTTCATTGCATGGAATACATGCAATATATTATTGTCACTTAGAAATTAATGGAATATTAAGCCTTATTATTTTTTCTGTGAAATATTGTCACCAAAATGGTAAAGCTTGACTATTGATAAGAAAACATGATTTGCGCTAGGACATTCAATAGCACTACTTTTAGATTCCATGGAGTTGCTATATTATTATTATTATTATTACAAAAACCTGACAGTTGGGTTCTCTGTTCATAGGCAGTTTTCAATACAATGTGGAAAAATGCTGCAATAACTGTTACAAGCATAGTAACATTGGTCACGAGTACACCACAACCACTGTAATGTGGTCAAAACGTTAAGGTAAATATTACTCGTGTGTTTTAGCGTGATAAGTTCAGTTTGTGGTATTTTGACTAAGTATAGGCAACGTAATTAATAATTATCCACCTTTTATACATCTTAAAAATAAAACTATAGGTAATAAATTATTGATTAACATATTCTCAACCACATTGCTACAACTATGCTTGTAACAGTTATTGTTATGGAGCGAAAATCACGAAAGTTAAAAACATTAAGTACATTGCCTTTAATGCTATTCTGTGTGATGTTTTATAAAATTTGTCAAA
Organism: Choristoneura fumiferana; assembly: GCF_025370935.1. Taxonomy (NCBI): domain Eukaryota; kingdom Metazoa; phylum Arthropoda; class Insecta; order Lepidoptera; family Tortricidae; genus Choristoneura; species Choristoneura fumiferana. Next base: position 12,833,380 of record NC_133489.1, read on the forward strand.
AAAAAGTAATGACTCCATGGAACCTAAAACCATAGCATACCTACTCTACTACCAAATGTGTTAGTCCAATTTACGATGCACCACTGATGTAAGTCCTAAATTCGGTGTACTGCCGTTTCGGCAAAATATATTTCGCCAAATTTCACTTCCCAAAAAACTTATTGCAGTAGGTAGTTTCATTTCCCAAACGAATCTTTACCATATTAACATTTCGCATTTTATTCATTTGTTCAAATTATCATCTTACTAATATTATAAATGTGAAAGTTTGTGTGAGTGAGTGAGTTTTTGAGTGAGTGTGTATGTTTGTTACTTCTTCACGCTGAATTGGCTGGACGGATTTGGATGACATTTGGCAAAAAGTTAGTTTATAACCTGGGTTAAAACAAAGTATACTTTTATCCCGATATTCCCACGGGATAGGGATAAAATCTCGAAATAACAACCGCTGGGTATCTAGGTGTTTTATATTTAATGTCAATGAAAACCATGATGTAATTTTAGGAAATTCCCACGAGAATTTAATAAAATCCCAGAATTTCAATTCAACTCCTGTATCTAAAGATTTACGCGTGCGAAGCCGCGGGTAAACGCTAGTTTGGCATAATTTTACATTGTCAAGTTTTATTATGACAAATGTTTTTTAAGCAAACTTTTTCTTTTGGCTAATATTATATTCCAAAAAAATGTTTGTTCAAAATGACACTTCGCACACAAACCAACCACAGTAACCAACTGCTACTGGAGAAGTAGGTTAGGTAAGGTTAGAACTGGGTGCACCACAGAAACAAACTGCTATCAGAAAAGTAGGTTAGGTTAGGTTAGATCTGCATCCCCCACAGAAACAAACTGCTACCAGAAAAGTACATTATTATGCCATGCAATATTTTGGAAAGTGCTTTATGCCAAACAATACATTTGACTAAATAATACTTGGTAATATGAAACATGACTAAGTAATTATTTTTGAAACAATAATTTACCAAAAAAAAATTTACTAACTGTAAAATTGGGATAAGTTGGTTTAGCAAATGATTTTTTGACAAATGAATGATAATTTGAGTAAAATATATTGGGATGCAATACTTTGGGAAAAGTTTTTTGCCCATACATTAGTAATCCCCTAAATTCACTAGTATAGGTAGGAATAGTTTCAATATTACCAACAAATAAAAAAAAATGACAGCCAAAAGAGATTGCCTCAGTAAAGTTAACTCACCATGCCTGCAATATGCAAGTGCTTGTACTTCTCTCGCTGATCTTTAGTGATTTTATTGTTTGCTAGCAGTTCATCAAGCAAGCTGGACCATTCTTGACGAAAGAGGTTGGCACCAGTGAGGGAACCATCACCCCCAATCACCACTAAATTGGTGATACCACGGGTCACTAAATTGTATGCAGCCTTCAAGCGACCTTCTCGCTGCCTGTAAGCATTGATATAGAAAAAAAAATATGTCACAGAACACCTTGAAAAGTAATCAAAAATATTTAAAATCTAGATGTAATTATTGCATGTGTAACATTATAGTATAGATAGAGTCATTCACAATGATGCATGCTGTGGTTCTTATTATAATGTCATTAATGTCTAATTTTGACAAAACCTTGCATCTTTGTTAATGGTACTAGGTATAAAAATGATGAAATTTCTTTGTAACATTACACATTGTGTAATAATTTGAAATATACAATTCCCATTAACAAGCTATTTATAGTTTTTTATATTTTTCAATACAGATGATTCATCTATTGTTATAGATATACCTAATAAAAACAAACCAAACTTACACAAAATCCATGCATCGGGCAGAGCCTATAATAGTGCCTCCCTTGTGGATGATGGAGCTCACAGAAGACCAGTTGGCTTCCTCGATGTTGTCTCCTCCGTCTACCATACCCTGGTAGCCTTCTCGGATGAAGTATACTTTGCAGCCTAAATATATACCCATTCGCACCACCGACCGCACAGCAGCGTTCATTCCCTGCGAGTCTCCACCACTCGTAAATACGGCCAGACCCTTCCCTTTATGGGACCCTCTCTCGATGAACCTCTGCGTTGCCGTCACATCCATCTTTAAGGGTTAAATTATCCCCCGACACCTACAAATCACAAGAAACAATTTTTCACTGATAATATACAACGCACTAAATTATAAACAATACTTGAATGAAACTGAACATCAGTCGATATGATAAGCTGAATTTTGTTATTATTTATATTTAAGATACGCACCAAAAGTAAATCTCTAAATCTTTTTGAATTTGAATCTGTCACAGATGAACTTCACCAAGGTGACCTTTGAATGGCAATTTTGACATCAAGAACTAAGTAAGGGAGTATCGATAGTTTCAGTTTTAGACGTATCGATATTTCATAGCAGAACATTAAAAACGAGTCACATAAATATAATCATGAAATAAAATAATTTCTGGACACTTTTATTACGATAGTAATAATCTATTTCCAGATTTCATTTTTTAAAAGATAAAATTCAAATTAACCTATGTTTACCCATGGTTTACCCTCAAAAAGGGTCTATAAAGTTTATTGGTAACATTACGATGCATCAGAAAGTGTTGCCGATTTGCGTAAATTTTGTTTTCTAGTAGTATTAGTATGTTTGTATGCACGTATTTAGCTGAAAGAAATATTCAACATAATTTTTTTTTCGCGTCTCAATGAAATGACAATTAAAATACGACTTCATTCATTCATAATATTTTATTACATCTACATCTCTACCTGGAAATATTACATAAAGATAATAATTAGGCGTAACTAGATTTATTTTTAATTTTAATAGCAGAAACACTGCTCAAGTTTTTGGTAGAAAACACTGAGAACGGTAATAAATAAAAGATAGATTTTCCTGAAATAAACAAGTAAGAGAAAAATAAAAGAGTTAACTAATACGTGCATCTTAATCTTAGTGTGAGAAAATAATTTAATCGGGTTTTGAAATTGTTTCAGTGTACTACAATAGAACAATGCCTTCTTGATACTCAACCAACCTATCTCCATTCCGTCGTTTCGATCTCATCTTCCTATCTACAATTGTACAAAATGTCTGCTGAGTCTGATATGGAATATTCAGACAACGATGGGGATGACTATGATTACTACGGAGAACAGGATGATTGTGATATGGAAGCGGTGGATCGTAGTAAGGCTGATCCCGAATATTTTTTGTACTCTTGTCACAAGGTAGAAGAAGTAGAGAAATTGTTAAACGAATCGATTGAATTGCTCAGCAATAGCCTTCAAATTACACCTTCACTCGCAAAGGTTTGTTCTTAAGTTATAAAATATAAGTTAGTGAAGAATAAATTCTGTAAATTTGTATAACTCATACAACAACTAACTGATCATACATGCCTTCTGTGAAAGTTAGCTGTTTATGTGTCCTTTTGATAAATCTATTTTGTTTGTAGGTAATGTTACACGCCTATGAATGGAATGCTCAAGAAATTATAAATAAGTATAAGAATAATGCAAATGAAGTGCTACTGTATAGTAGAGTGAAGCCCCGTGTGCCCTCCGTTCAAGCTGGTTCAAGCCGGACATCTTGTGCTGTCTGTGCTAACACCCCTGCTTTGACCAAATACAGTGCTCTGACTTGTGGACACTACTTTTGTAATGATTGCTGGGCCATGCATTTTGAGGTGCAAATTAAGCAAGGTAAATTCATGAACAATTTAATGTATTATTATAAAATTTATGTATGTCTGATGATTTATGCTCTTTAGGCAGGGCTGAGTTACCTACATAGTTTTAAACTAGTATTAAATGGTATTAATTACAACTGGCGAAGATTTAGGTACATTGTGTATTTTATTTATATTTAAAATTGAAATTTCTCATGACTAGCATTATGCTACATTGGACAACAACCAATTATAGTCTATTTTCTATAAATCCAAATCATAAGAAACGGCCACTACAGTGGTTTTTAACTAGCAAATTGCGTTTAGATAACTGATGGTCATAAGTAGTGAAGTCCATGAATGGTGGTCTTATCAAGCATCATCTTTGCTGTCCATTAATGGGTGCTGTGCTTAGCTAGACTGATGTCATTAATAAAATTGTCTTTAGTAACTGTTGGATAATTATTGAGCATAATGACACCGGTCTGATACAATGTACACTTTGCTGCTGTCAGGTGTCATTGGCAGTAATGGATGCTAACCAAAAGCGACTGATTGCCACCAAGCAAAAAAGTTGAAGTTGACTAATTCATCTGATCAGTTAATATTATTCAGAATTTCTCAACAGTTTATTATTTTCCTTGTTGTCCAGTTATCCACTTGACAGTCCGGGCCGCGCGACCATCATGCCTCCAACTGTCCGGTTTTTTTTTATCGACGGACGCGCCGTGCCGCGCGTTCACTACTTTCTAACAAAAACTATTAATAAATGCGAAATAATTACGACTTAACCGCCCGCCCTTTAAAAACACACAAGCACGCGCGGAATTCACAGGTCACTGCCAAAAAAAATTTATTTTATCTATAAGCAGTCTGCTGCTACTGCCATCTATATTTTTTAAGGCTGACAATTTAGCTAGGCTATATTTGTGCATCAATATATTTTGTAAATAATGCCAGGATTTTTTACTAAATGGCATTAAAATCAACTTTTCACTCTTCCACCCTTTGTAATACTAGAGTATCCGCGGACGGGTTGACGTATTTTGGTTTTGGATACCATGGTATTGTCGGACTGTCAAGTGGTTATAGACAAAATAAGTAAAAACCATCACAAAGGTAAAAATTGTGATTGTAATGCTGGGAATATTATTAATTTAAAAAAATATAAACAATTCTTTCAAATGCCCATTTAATAACTAAGTGTTGTTTCACTAATTTAACTTATTAGAATTGGGATGTACCAATTTTTGACAAAGTATAAATCGAAAACTGTTTGGAGAAATAGCCTTTGTAAAGCAATGACCTTCATTTGACCCCTGCAGTGTTCCGTCACAAAGGCAGTTCTAAAGCAGGTCTACTCTCTAAAGCAAATTGACAGTTTGAAATGTTGCTGTCCTGCTTATAGTAGCATAGAGCGACAAAGACAGAACTTTAATCACATTATGCGCACCCGGCTTTAAACAGTTGTCATTTATCATAAAGTCCGAAATGCATACGAGATTTCCAATGTATTTTTACAAATTAAATTATTAAATTACTATGTTACATGTAAATATAAAAGAATTTAAATATCAGATTTTAATAAAAAATATCTATTTACTATCACACCATTAAACAAACAGGAATAATCGAATCTAAAAGAAGAGAAATAAATAAAACTATTTGTCATGGTTCATTTAGGACCCTTAACCATGCTTGTATTATCGTCACATTGTAATGCCACAGATTATGTTAGGTACAACCTGAATTTTTCTAGGCAATGGAATGTGGCTGTCTCACTGACGTCATCCAGTGTATTTCGTAAAAAAATGTAAAAAGTTAAATACTCATCCAAATTAAAAATCGATGAAAATGATATCTTAAAATATCCTATTCTTCCCAGAAATAAAATAAAAACTATAGGTTTATTTTTTTTGGTGCATCCCAATTAGGACAATGGCGGTTGAACATTCAAGATATCAAAACAAAAAACACAACAAATACATTTATAAACACATTTACAAATAAAAAACTCTAGCTAGATTATCTGATGATACAAAGAAAATGAGCACTGAAAATCAGACATTTTAACCAACATGTTGGATGCCATCTTTGTTTCAGGTGTGTCAAACACTATTCAATGTATGGCGCAGGATTGTGAAGTGAGAGCCCCTGAAGACTTTGTGCTGTCACATGTTCCTAAGCCTGCATTACGTGAACGCTACCAGCAATTCATGTTCAAGGATCATGTCAAATCACATCCACAACTCAGGTTTTGTCCCGGTCCAAATTGCCAGGTACTCATGCCTATAATGATTTAATTTACTAAACAAAAAAATGTTTGGGGTTCCTTAACTGTTTTGGTGCCTTAGTAGGATCGGAAGACTAACTGTATGCATTGATGTGGGTATAGCATGGAATGATCTATCTATCCTATTCCTCCAAGAGTTAGATAACAGAAAAGTCCTTTATGATTTATTCTATGTCTGTCTAAAATACAATATGTCATTGTCGCGTTTGCCTAAAACACCAATTAATAATATTAGTAAAAAGATTAGTAAAGATGGTAGAATCTGGTTTTATTTTAGATTTTTCAGATTAGTCAAATTTTTTTTTCAGTGGATATTCCAAGCGTGGGTACGCGAGGGTGCCCGTCGCGTAGAATGCACTGGGTGCGAGCTACTCACTTGTTTCTCGTGCGGCGCCCCGCACCACGCGCCCACTGACTGTGCCACCATACGCCGCTGGCTCACCAAATGTGCTGATGACTCTGAAACGGCCAACTACATCAGTGCACACACAAAGGTATCATACTGTTTCCTCAATACCTTGTCTTTATCAGCAATATGTTTGTAGCAAGATTCAGATGAATTGATCGAGAACCTCGTGGTGCAGTTGCTAACAGACTTGCCGCGTATAGCCAGGAGATGCCGATTCGAATCCCGTTCGGCGCACCCAAAAAAACTGTTTCGTATTATTTTTATTCACTATAGCCTTGGGCAGTCTTTTACCTATTCTGCAAGTAGATTAAAAGAGTGGAAAAGAAATGAGAGTGCCACTATCTTAGGAACTGTTACAATTTTGACATAAAAGCTGTGGCAAAATTTCTTATGTATGTTTTGTATGATGTTGTTGTGAACAAATGTATTTTCATTCATTCTTTCTAAAATTTTAGTGCTTTTTTATCTGTCTACTTTTTTGTCTTACTCTAAATATACATATACTTCCCTATTGTGACTTCGTATACTTCGTTTTTTTTAGCACTGGAAAGAAGGTAAGCGATCTTGTCATGTCTTTTTATTGAATAACACTTGAAAAATAAGTCACAGCCAATATATAACAATTAGCAAGGATGTTATGTATGATCATTTATATTATTTTTAAGTAATATATATTTTTTTTTTTTAATCGTTTTTCTATAAAAAGACTTCAAGATTGTTTACCCTTTTTCTAAAGGTAGTAACTCTCCTTCGGGCAGTTAGGTAAAAAAAACGAAGTATAGGCTGAATCAATTACAATTAAAATAGACATTGATCAAACAGTAAGTATGGTTAACCTGATTTTCGAAGTTCTGACCAATCATAGTTTTTCTATTTTGTTTCAGGACTGTCCTAAGTGCCAGATATGCATAGAGAAGAACGGAGGTTGCAATCATATGCAATGTGGAGCTTGCAGGCATGACTTTTGTTGGGTCTGCCTGGGCGATTGGAAGGCTCATGGCTCCGAATATTATGAGTGCAGTCGTTATAAAGAAGATCCTAATTTAACCAATGACAGTCAACATGCACAGGTCTGTCATTAATTTAATTATTAATCCGGTGTTTACCACTTGACAAAGATGTAGGTCAGATTTTCATTGTTATTTTTCGTAATTTTTTTGCATAGGGGTGAATCAAAATCTGTTTTTATCCAACTGCCCAAAGGAGGGTTATGTTTTTTATGTATATATGGTTGTCAATTTATTTGGTCCTCTCTGCAGCCTAAATGGCTGGACTAAATTTTAACAAAATTTGAGGTATCATTAGATTAATAATTTCCCTAAAACATCCTATAAGCGCTGAATATTTATCTGCGGCCCTTTTTCTGTGTTGTTGTTCGTATTTTTGGAAGTTTTAGCTTTGCACTTTGAAGAAAACTTGACGTAACTCTGGGTGTACAAATTTGCGTACATTTTAAAAATTCAGTTAATTTGCAGGGTTTCTTAGTTATTTAAAATAATGTGGTTATATAAGAAACCAATTTTTTTCTGCTTTCAGGCTCGAGAAGCCCTGAAAAAGTATTTACATTACTATGAGAGATGGGAGAATCACGCACGATCTCTTAAGTTAGAGGAGCAGACTTTGGCAAGTCTCAAAAGCCGTATAAACCAAAAGGTAACAAAGCACAAGCTTCTTTATGGAAAACAATAATAATTGTAGTTTTTTTGTATTGGTTCCTGACATTCCCATGGACTTGCACCGGTGTTTGTCATATAATACAAATAAAGACTGATGTAATTTTTGGGAAAGTGATGTTCGATATTCTTATTTTCTTAATACATTTTTTCTATGGTTTTTAGGTGATGGCGGGTGAAGGGACGTGGATTGACTGGCAATACCTCTGGGACTCAGCAAGGCTTTTAAAACGTTGTAGATATACATTGCAATACACTTATCCTTTTGCTTATTATATGGAAGTCGGACCCAGAAAAGAACTTTTTGAATATCAGCAGGTATTTTCTTTTCTATTATCTTGTTATATAGCCGAATATCCAAAAACCAAGCATGTTGCAGAATAGTACTTGATTTTTGAATGATCCTTAAGAATTTCTCTTGTGCACCAGTTTATTTCTCAATAACCTATTAAATCCTTATTTCAGGCTCAGTTGGAGGCAGAAATTGAAAATCTATCATGGAAAGTAGAACGTGCAGAAACAACAGACCGAGGTGACTTAGAAAACCAAATGGATATCGCTGAGAAGAGACGTACAACACTACTCAAAGATTTCCTAGAATTTAACACAAATAGTGCTTCCAGCAGTAGTAAAGCATAGTTGAGTCATGTATAAAAAAATGCATTTTTTATTGGTAATTATGGTTAACTATGTATATGTAACAGCACCTTTGTATAATAATTTTGAGAGCTAGATTTTTTGTTCTGCCAAAGTATATTTATAAACATGAATTTGCAATAATATCTAAGTAATAACTGGCATCTTCTGTGGTTTTTATTTATCCCATATCCTTTATTTTAATACAACACTCTTTCAGTGGTATCCAAAAAGCCGCTTTCAACGTAAACGAGAGCGAATATCTATCTATCTAATACCTTTAAACGAGCAATTGTATATATATATAATATATGTGTGTGTGTGTGTGTGTGTATACAATCAGAATCTCTGAAACGGCTCCCACCCAACGATTTCGATGAAATTTGGTATGTGGGGGTTTTCGGGGATGACAAATCGATCTAGCCACAGAATATCTAGCTTGTTCTTGTCTCTGGCTATTATCGAGTTTTAGCCCGAGCAAAGCTCGGTCGCCCCGGTACTGTAATTTTAAATTACGTATCCCATGAAAAATTACGTTCACAAAGGTTGTAGTTACCGTTTCAATAATAAATAGGTATGAGAGCTATGTGGGCAAGAGGAAAAGGACATAACTGTTCACAGTACAATTATATTATAACCAAAAAACTTCTAAAACAACAGGATGCTAATACTATTAAAGCAAAACATTTTCAATTAGGTAGGTACAGTCACCAGCATTAATATCTGCCACAGCGGAGCTTGCAAAAATATCTGACACGTCGTTCCGGCCCCAGAAACTGAGTCGTATCAGATAGGTATTTATGCACGCCTATTGTGTCAGATATTGGTGCTGGTGATTGTAACTATTGTTTTTTAATGAAAATTAGCACTCTAAAGTTGAATATTTTGCAAACAAATCACTGAATCGCAAAATCGTTTTAAAAGACCTATCCAACGATACCCCACACCACAAGAATGGAAGAGAAAAAAAAAACACCCCCACTTTAAGTTTATGGGAGGTACTCGTAAGAAAATATTTTTTTATTTTTTTATTGTACCATTTTGTCGGCATAGTTTACATATATATTCGTGCTAAATTACAGCTTTCTGGCATTGATAGTCCCTGAGCAAAGCCACGGACGGACAGACAGATAGACAGACATGGCGAAACTAAGGGTTTAGTTTTTGCCATTTTGGCTACGAAACCCTAAAAACAGTTGACTTGACACTACTTGACAGTTGGCAACAAGTTGGCAACTTGGCACTAGTGGCACTACCAACCAACAAAAAAAAAACACTAAACACAGCACACGCAGGGTGTACTTAATGTACGACTTGTTATAATGCCGCTTAAATAATGCACGACCTGATAATCCGTGCTTATGTGCACGAATTATCATGTCGTGCATTATCACCACGTACCGAACTAGCAGGGAACCAATAATGTACGCGCAATAATGTACGACGTGATAATCCGAAGCATTATGTCTTCCGATTATCATGCCTTACGATTTCCGTGATTGAAATAAAAAAAATCCTAACGAAGGGCGAGAGCGGCGAGCGAGGCCGCCGCCTCACTCGCACTCCCTCACCCTTCAATCTAACCCGGCCCGGTCGGTTCTGCTCCGACTATATCGATCTCGCTCGCTGTGCTCGCTCGATCCGCGGTGAAAAATGTCTACATTCGAATGGATTGGATTCAGATTATCACGTCGTACATTATCACTACGTACATTACAGCGCGTGCAATATTTTGTACGCCCTGATAATGCGCGAACATGAAAATATAATGCTTCGGATTATCATGTCGTACATTATTGCGCATACATTACGAGTTGTACATTATTGTTTCCCCACACGCAGGCTCATGTCATGCATGTCATAGTCAAGTCATAGCATAGTCTGTGGGTGGGTCAGAGCCATACAAAATGGCTACCACGAATGACTCGAAGGCGCCTTTGCGCCAAGTAAAAAGAGTACAATTCGGTATAATTTCTCCAGATGAAATAGTGAGTGCTAAAATAAGTGTTATCATAAGCAATCTCAGGTTAATGGTTAAAAAAAAGAAGATAATATAGCTGTAAAATTGTACCATATGTATTTCGTCGTAGGTCACGCAGTTGTGCTTGTGTTGTATTGTAGTGTTATCTTATTATAATGTTTTCCTTGTTCAAGTAAATAAGATGAATTTATTGCTATAGTTATCCAGTTTGGGACTAATTTCAATTTAATATTAGTTATTGTTCAAATGTTGTGAAATGTGTTGAAATTATATAAAATATTAAGTATTTGCATGACACTACAGTAATGTGTAAATAAGTACACAATAAAATTTATTTTTTAGCGACGAATGTCAGTTACGGAGGGAGGCATCCGCTTCCCCGAGACAATGGAAGGCGGAAGGCCCAAATTGGGGGGTCTTATGGATCCTCGACAAGGGGTAATTGACAGAAGCTCCAGGTGCCAGACCTGTGCAGGCAACATGACTGAATGCCCGGGACATTTTGGTCACATCGACTTAGCTAAACCAGTATTTCACATTGGTTTCATAACAAAAACTATAAAAATATTAAGATGTGTATGTTTTTATTGTTCAAAACTGCTTGTCAGTCCGGTAAGTCTCTCCTTTGACACCACATTTCGTTTCTCATTCATTCATTTTAGTTAGTACTTTGCTAATTTTTATTAAACATCTTCCAGACAAATCCAAAGATAAAAGAAGTTGTAATGAAGTCAAAGGGGCAACCCCGGAAAAGGTTGACTTATGTATATGACTTATGTAAAGGAAAAAATATTTGTGAGGGAGGAGAAGATATGGATATTGGAAAAGAAGGTGAAGAAGCCAAGAAGGGCTCGGGTCATGGAGGATGTGGTCACTACCAGCCCTCTATAAGACGCCAGGGATTGGACCTCTCTGCGGAGTGGAAACATGTTAATGAAGACTCCCAGGAGAAAAAGATTATAATTACTGCGGAAAGAGTTTGGGAAATTCTTAAGCACATAACAGGTTTGTTACAAGGTTGCCTTGTCATTAATTGTCTTAGTTGTTTGCAATTTGCAATGGAAATATGCAGTGGTTTTCATTTGGTTATAGTGACTGTATGGCTATTCCAACAATACACCTAATTCCCTTAAATTTTGAGCATCCATATCCATACTAATAATATAAGTGAAAGTAATTCTGTCTGTCCAATTTGTAATTTGGAAGAAATTGGGAAAAGCAATAGTTTGAGACACTGGAAAGGACACATCGTGGATTTTATTGCAAAAAATTGCATAATTCCCAGGAATAGATATAAATGTAGTCTTCTGCAGGCAACAGCTAGTACTTTATAGTCATGAAATTTCACTTAGCTTTGTACTTGTACACCATTACACCAAAGTCTAGCAACTGTTTTTAAAGAATCATTATCAACTCAGTTAAAGTCAAAATATCTTTATTCAATGTAGAAACTTATGAATGTCAAAAAAACATCTACCACCGGTTCGGAAAAACCTCTGTTGAGAAAAATCTGTCAAGAAACTCAACAAGGTATATTTTTTTTAAACAGATTTTAATATTATTAAATGATATCTATACATCACAAGTATTTAACACAACTTTATTTTTAACACAGTAGGTTTGCTATTTGAAGGGTTTGCCATTGGGGATCGGAATTATTTCCAAATATCCCTGTCCATGATATAATCATTAACTTTATAATATGCCTTAGATATTAATGTCTTCTTGACAATATATCTGAATTTTGTGTCTGTTTCATTTGTAATATTTTTAGGAATTTTATTATAAAAACATATGCAATTTCCCAGAAACAACATTTTGGTTTTAGCCAGTCTGTAAGATGGAACTTTAAGCTTCCCTGTGTGTATAGGAGCCTTTGGCTTATTGATGTTAGTGGGAAAATTACATAATATGTTCTTCCTAACATACATGATTATTTCAAAAACATAAAGCGATGGCAGGGTAGGATACCCTACCCTGTTTCCTTAAAAAATGATCTTAAAGATTCATGCGTCTTCAAATTATAAATTGCTCTAATTGCTCTCTTTTGTAAGATAAAAATTTACTCAATGTCTGCAGTAAATCCCCATAAAATAAGGCTGTAGGAAATAATGCTATTAAAGTAAGCAAAATACACCAACTCTGCCATCTTCACATCGGTTAGCTGCCGTATTTTCCAAACTGCAAAAGCAGCAGAGCTCAATCTACCCGCGATTGCTGTGACGTGAGGTCCCCACTGTAGTTTAGAATAGAGTGTTATTCCTAAAATTAACTCCTTCTATCTCATTCTTATGTAATCATAGTTATATTATGTACAATTTAGTTGAGTCTATAAAGATATCTTATCTTTTGTTTACATTCACAAATGGTACCCTGGTACCTTTGCTTATTACAAACATAGGCTACATGTGACCCTGGCAATTGGGCAAAATAAGGTTCACATATTTCCAGTCAACTATCTGATCATTTCAAAATTCAACCTAAGTTCTAGTTACAAGGCAAAGTCTGTGTGTTAACTGTTCTTTAATTTGTAGCAGATGTCTCATAGACACTGGTTTACTGTTAAAGAAAAAGGGATCTATACCTTATAATGACATTTGGATGTTAAAACATTATTGTTATGGTCTTTTTGTGTTTGTTATAATTTAAATAATTATTTGTATCTTTATGTCTAGACATTTTGTCACCAAGATCTTACAATAGGGTAAAGGAGTAGGTATCCATATAATAGTACAAAAACTTAGTCTGCTGTTGTTCTACCAAATAATTGATTGACTCATTAGTTACCTATCAACATACCTAATGATTAATGATTCAATGATTCATGAATACCTGTACCAATATAAATAACATATTTAAATGGTCATTATCTTTCATTAACTGAGCTCAAAAGTTATTCTAAATAATTTGTGGATAAACTAGATATATCTTCTTGTGGAATTGTATCAACTAAGTGGACTAAGTAAAAAGATTATATGACTTTATGGGTATTCAAAGATAGAAGTATTAAGATTTTTTTGTTATTCTTAGAAACAATTTTATTCATGCAAACTAGTAAGATTGTTTAAACTACCCTATTGTGATTTTGTCAACATAAGCTGATCTTTATAACAAATAATTCTTTTAAAAGAAATCGATTGGAACCTCCCTTATTATGCTTTCTTTGGAATTTTACACACATGTTTATTAAATTTTTTTTTTTTTATTCGACTGGATGACAAACGAGCTAAATGACCATTTAGCCTTTACCTTGGTTTAGGTTCTTATAGACAAGGATAATGGCTCTTTCACTTACCAATAAGTTTTATTTTAATTAACTAATGCAGTTTTAATAGTGCTTAATTATGGTAGGTAATTTTAATTTTTAGCATCATTTTATTTTTATTACAGATGAAGAATCATTCATTCTGGGCATGGACCCGAAGTTCGCAAGGCCCGATTGGATGATAGTCACAGTGCTACCTGTGCCTCCTCTGTCGGTACGACCTGCTGTAGTCATGTTTGGAGCAGCAAAGAATCAAGATGATTTGACTCACAAACTTGCCGATATAATCAAAGCAAACAATGAATTAATGAGAAATGAACAGTCTGGAGCTGCTGCTCACGTTCTGGCTGACAACATTCGAATGCTACAGTTCCATGTAGCCACTTTTGTAGACAATGATATGCCAGGAATGCCTAAGTAAGTTACAGTTTATTACAATACATTGTTGAAATTCAGACCATTGCTTGGTAAGGTTAACCATGTTACAATACAACAAAAAAAAGAGATGAAGGTCACCTACTAGAACAAAACATTCTGTATCTAGTAGTCACGCAATAATTGCTCAAAAAATAAAAAATAATGACACAACAAATTTGTTACTGGCATGTATTATTATACAAATATTGCTTTGTTATTTCCAGAGCCATGCAAAAATCAGGGAAACCTCTTAAGGCTATTAAAGCAAGATTAAAAGGAAAAGAAGGCAGAATCAGAGGAAACCTCATGGGAAAACGTGTCGATTTCTCAGCACGTACTGTCATTACGCCCGACCCCAACTTACGTATTGATCAAGTAGGAGTACCCAGATCTATTGCACAAAATTTGACATTCCCGGAACTAGTAACACCATTCAACATTGATAGAATGCAAGAGCTGGTGCGGCGCGGAAATGCCCAATATCCGGGTGCTAAATATATAGTTCGTGATAATGGAGAGAGGATAGACTTAAGATTCCATCCTAAACCATCAGATTTGCATTTACAATATGGATACAAAGTCGAGCGACATCTGAGAGATGATGATTTAGTTATATTCAATCGTCAGCCCACACTGCACAAAATGAGTATGATGGGCCACAGGGTAAAGGTTTTGCCATGGTCTACTTTCCGTATGAATTTGAGTTGCACTTCACCATACAATGCTGACTTTGACGGTGATGAAATGAACTTGCATGTGCCCCAGTCAATGGAGACACGTGCAGAGGTAGAAAATATCCATATAACACCGCGACAAATTATTACACCACAAGCTAACAAACCCGTCATGGGTATTGTACAGGATACACTAACTGCTGTAAGAAAAATGACGAAGCGAGACGTGTTCTTAACAAAAGAGCAAGTTATGAACCTGCTTATGTTTTTACCCACATGGGATGGTAAGATTCCACAGCCGTGCATTTTGAAACCGCAACCTTTATGGACTGGCAAGCAGATATTCACATTGATCATACCTGGCAATGTAAACATGATTCGCAGTCACTCCACTCACCCTGATGAAGAAGATGATGGTCCCTACAAATGGATTTCACCTGGAGATACAAAAGTAGTAGTAGAGCATGGAGAGCTCCTTATGGGTATATTGTGTAAAGCGTCTTTGGGTGCTTCAGCAGGTTCCCTGCTGCATATCTGTATGTTGGAGTTGGGCCATGAAACTGCTGGTCGATTTTATGGTAATATTCAAACTGTTATCAACAACTGGCTGTTGCTAGAAGGACATTCCATTGGTATTGGAGACACCATTGCTGATCCGCAAACATACCAAGAAATTCAGCGTGCCATTGTCAAAGCCAAAGATGATGTCATAGAAGTTATTCAAAAAGCTCACAATATGGAGTTGGAGCCGACACCTGGTAATACACTGAGACAAACATTCGAAAATCAAGTAAATCGTATTCTTAACGACGCTCGTGACAAGACTGGTGGATCTGCCAAGAAGTCACTGACTGAGTATAACAACCTAAAGGCTATGGTGGTGTCAGGTTCTAAAGGATCAAACATCAATATTTCCCAGGTTATTGCTTGTGTGGGACAACAAAACGTTGAGGGTAAACGAATTCCGTTTGGGTTCCGTAAAAGAACTTTGCCACACTTTATCAAGGATGATTATGGTCCTGAGTCAAGAGGCTTTGTAGAAAATTCATATCTTGCCGGCCTTACACCCTCAGAGTTCTATTTTCACGCTATGGGTGGTCGCGAAGGTCTCATTGATACTGCTGTAAAAACTGCTGAAACTGGATACATCCAACGTCGTCTTATAAAGGCTATGGAGTCTGTAATGGTCCATTATGACGGCACTGTTCGTAACTCAGTTGGTCAACTCATTCAGTTGAGATATGGTGAAGATGGTTTAGCTGGAGAAACTGTAGAGTTCCAGAATCTACCAACAGTAAAGCTGTCTAACAAGGCCTTTGAAAAGAAATTTAAATTTGACCCCTCAAACGAAAGATATCTTAAGAGAATTTTCAATGAAGAAATCATAAAAGAGCTCACTGAGTCTGGATATGTCATTGCTGATCTGGAAAGCGAATGGGAACAGTTAACCAAGGACAGGGAAGTGTTACGTCAAATTTTCCCCAGTGGCGAATCAAAGGTTGTATTGCCATGCAATTTCAAGAGGATGATCTGGAATGTACAAAAAATTTTCCACATTAACAAGCGAATGCCAACTGATCTCAGCCCCATTAAGGTTATTCAAGGCGTAAAGGACCTTCTGAAGAAATGTGTCATTGTAGCTGGCGAAGATCGTCTATCTAAACAAGCTAACGAAAACGCAACATTGCTTTTCCAATGCTTAGTAAGATCTACGCTTTGTACTAAGTTTGTTTCGGAGGAATATAGACTGTCTAGTGAAGCGTTCGAGTGGTTGATTGGAGAAATCGAGACTCGATTCCAGCAGGCCCAAGTAAATCCTGGAGAGATGGTGGGGGCGCTGGCTGCGCAATCTCTTGGAGAGCCCGCTACGCAGATGACACTGAATACTTTCCACTTTGCTGGGGTATCATCCAAAAATGTAACTCTGGGTGTACCACGTCTGAAAGAAATTATTAACATTTCTAAGAAACCGAAAGCTCCTTCTCTAACAGTGTTTTTAACTGGTGGCGCTGCTCGAGATGCTGAGAAAGCTAAAAATGTACTCTGCAGACTGGAACATACAACATTGCGCAAAGTAACTGCAAACACGGCAATCTACTACGATCCTGATCCTCAAAATACAGTTATTGCCGAAGATCAAGAATTCGTAAATGTCTACTACGAAATGCCGGACTTCGATCCAACAAAAATTTCGCCTTGGCTTTTACGTATCGAGTTAGATCGTAAGAGAATGACAGACAAGAAACTGACTATGGAGCAGATTGCCGAGAAAATAAATGCTGGATTTGGAGACGATCTAAATTGTATTTTCAATGACGACAACGCCGAGAAGCTTGTGTTGCGTATAAGAATTATGAACAATGAAGAAAGCAAATTCCAAGACAATGATGAAGAGACAGTCGATAAAATGGAGGATGATATGTTCTTGAGATGTATTGAGGCTAATATGTTGTCGGACATGACGCTCCAGGGTATTGAAGCTATTGCAAAGGTGTACATGCATTTGCCTCAGACAGAGGCAAAGAAACGTATTATTATAACCGAACAAGGAGAGTTCAAGGCCATTGCTGAATGGTTGTTGGAAACTGACGGTACTTCACTCATGAAAGTATTGTCTGAGCGAGATGTCGATCCAATCCGAACATTCAGTAACGACATCTGCGAAATATTCCAGGTATTGGGAATTGAGGCTGTGCGTAAATCTGTGGAAAAAGAAATGAACGCTGTATTGCAGTTCTACGGTCTGTACGTAAACTACCGACATCTTGCCTTGCTTTGCGACGTTATGACGGCTAAAGGTCATCTTATGGCCATCACTCGTCATGGCATCAACAGGCAGGACACTGGTGCGCTTATGAGATGTTCCTTCGAAGAAACGGTTGATGTGCTATTAGATGCCGCCAGCCACGCTGAAGTTGATCCAATGAGAGGAGTCTCAGAAAACATTATTATGGGACAATTGCCAAGAATGGGCACAGGTAAGATAAAATTTTGGAAATCGAGTTTTACTTAAAATCACACAAGTCTTAATGAAAGTTTGACGTTATGTTTTCTTTTAGGTTGCTTTGATTTGCTACTTGATGCCGAGAAATGTAAGCACGGAATGGAAATGGGAGGCCTGGGAGTGGGTATGGGCGTCGGCGGAGGCATGTACTTCGGTGTTGGAACACCATCTATGACACCGCTAATGACGCCGTGGTCCACACAAAACACTCCTGGATACGGCAGCAGCGTCTGGTCCCCTGGACAAGGTATGTTACATACTATTGCATACTATTACTATTGCACTGGACATAGGCAATTGCTTGTTCATTATTAATTATTGACATACCACCTCATCAATCAAAAATTAATTATCGAAGTCGGTTAACATAGTCAAAATATTATAGCTGAATACAGAACAGATAATTACGTCAAACTGAGAACCTCTTTTTTTGAAGAAACTTAAAAAGGAATCTAGTGAAATTCCAGTACCAATACTTGATTATCATAAATTAGTTTCTTGTATGCAAGTACTGCTTTACCTCAGTTCATTTATCTATGTCTTTTTTCTAGTAATAATTTCCTTGTAAAACTGATTGTAATCACACGAATTTGTTTCAGTTGGAAGCATTATGACGCCTGGTGGGCCGTCATTCTCACCGTCCGGCGCCTCCGACGCTTCAGGCTTGTCGCCAGCTTACAGTGCGTGGTCGCCGCAGCCTGGCTCCCCTGGTTCTCCCGGGCCCCCGCTATCGCCTTATGCATCACCTGCCGGAGCGTCCCCATCTTACTCCCCCACTAGCCCCGTCTACGCCGCGGCATCTCCAAGTCTCACTCCCGCGTCTCCTCACTACTCCCCAACAAGCCCCTCGTACTCCCCTACTTCACCAAATTATTCCCCGACCTCGCCTATGTACTCCCCAGCTTCTCCAAGCTATTCGCCCACGTCTCCTGGGTACTCGCCGACCTCGCCCTCTTATTCGCCCACGTCGCCCAGTTACTCCCCGACTTCACCGAGTTATTCACCGACAAGCCCAGCGTACTCGCCCACTTCACCAAGCTACTCGCCAACATCGCCCAGCTACTCTCCTACTAGTCCATCATATTCACCAACGAGTCCGTCGTACTCTCCTACTAGCCCTGCGTACTCGCCTGCGTCTCCGGGCTACTCACCTTCATCCCCGAGCTATTCGCCAACAAGTCCCGTTTACAGTCCTGCGTCACCAAGCTATTCTCCTTCATCGCCGAACTACACGCCAACTTCTCCTGCTTATTCCCCTACAAGCCCTTCCTACTCTCCAACGTCGCCGGCATATTCGCCGACTTCACCGAGTTACTCACCTTCATCACCGAAATATTCGCCGACGTCACCCAATTACTCCCCGACATCGCCTTCAGTCGGCGGAGGCAGTCCTACATATTCTCCAACTAGCCCTCAATATTCCCCGACAAGCCCTCAATATTCGCCAGCCAGTCCGGCGTACTCTTCGTCGTCGCCTCAGCATCCGGGTAGCACGCACTACTCACCATCTTCTCCGAATTACTCCCCGTCGTCTCCGAACTACTCGCCGTCTTCGCCGGGCTACTCTCCGTCGTCGACCAAATACTCACCGACGTCGCCGACGTACACCGCGACGTCTCCCAACTACTCCCCGTCGTCACCCGCCTACTCACCTTCTTCCGCTGGCCCAACCACCTACTCGCCAACCTCACCAAATTACTCGCCCACTTCACCATCTTACAATGAAGATGACGATTAGATTTAAGTACATATTCCTTATATTGATTAAATTTTTATATTAATATAAAAGTAATGTTTTCTTCGTTTTATTTGCATAGCAATGCACGTTGCACTCACTGCATTGTCGATTAGATTGTTCGAGTAAATCGGTGTTTTCAAAAGTAAGTGTTCTCCCTTTTTTCAATTTTAGAAATATATGGTTTTTTCCTACTCAGTATCAAGAGCACATCGATTCCGATAGGTATACTCAGCGGCACAAAATATGGCCCACCTTTCATACAAAATTATCTATTACTGCATACATTTGAGGGCCAGATTTTTTGCCGCTCAGTATAGTTAAAAAAAAAACCAGTAAAATTTACAGTTTTGTAACGGTTTTTTTTCATACACTTAGTATGGGCGTGCAAAAGTGACTCATAAAATGTTGGAAGAACAGGTACATTTTTTTAAACGCCCAAATATTGAATTTAGATTAGATTAAGTAAGACTGTTTTTTGTGTAAGAGATAATAAATTTGTGTTAAAGTTATTATGTGTAAATAAAGAGTAAAAATGATAATGGAGTATTTTATTTCGTCGAGATTTTGCTTGATATGCTCAGCGGCCTATCAGCGTCACAAAATTTGGCCAACTCTATACTTGGTTTGGATAGGTATTTAATTAAATGTAAACAAAACAACGTCAATTGGTGTCTTAAATATTGAAATTCCCCCATTAGACTATTTAAAAAATTACATTTCTGCATACAGTCTTTGTATTACAATGATAGATAAGTAAAATGTTTAAAATCCTTGAATGTACCAAATTTGGCAGCTGAAGTTTGTTTACATTTAGTTTTTTTTTTTATTCGACTGGATGGCAAACGAGCAAGTGGGTCTCCTGATGGTAAAAGATCACCACCGCCCATAAACATCTGAAACACCAGGGGTATCGCAGACGCGTTGCCAACCTAGAGGCCCAAGATGAGATACCTCAAGTGCCAGTAATTTCACCGGCTGTCTTACTCTCCACGCCGAAACACAACAGTGCAAGCACTGCTGCTTCACGGCAGGATTAGCGAGCAAGATGGTGGTAGCAATCCGGGCGGACCTTGCACAAGGTCCTACCACCTGCAAAAGTTAAACACTTCTCCAAACCAAGTATACATAAAAAATTAAGTACCTATTATAGCATACATTTGCGGGCCTGATTTTTTGCCGCTCAGTATAGAAAGAAATTCATATTTTGTACGTAAAAATTTATTAAAATCAACATAGTTATTATAAAATTAATGAATGGACAAGTTTTAGATTAGTTTTGACGCTATAGGCCGAACAAATAATTACATAATTATATATTTTTAATACCTTTAAGCTTACAGCAAGACATTTTTAAGTTGCCTTAACAAATACTTACATGGAATTATTACAACAAATAAAATAGCGTTACCTACCTCTATTAATTTTACTATGATAATATAAACGAAATAAACTTTTTATTAAAAACATCCATTGTAATACATACTACTGAAAAGATTATCTACGCTAGCTAGTTGACGTTTAATGAATAAATATGATTATAAGAAAGGATTTGTTTTTGACATTAAAATACTGAAGAAGTACAGAGAATTATAATATGGCAAATGAATATTTATCTAATCTAAGACAATAAAATTGTCCCTTTTTTCTTTTGACCAGGATCGTTTTATTTCATCGTTTCTGTTGTAAGTACTGCTAAATAATGATAATTAATACAATAACCGACCAAAGCGTGTCGCCCAAAATAGGGTTCCGTAGCCATTACGAAAGAATTAAGTAATATTTTGCTAAGGATTTCGTATTTTATACGGAATCTTCCAAGTTTATTTTGTACCTTAGGCTGCTATTTAAGAGTAAAACTACTAATAATTCTCAAGCAAACTTAGTCGTTATAGTTTTCCTTGAAAGTTTGATATACTTTACTACCATCCTGAATTTTTTCACATTTTTCCACCCACCGGTTTAGATTTTAGAGGGGGGAGGGACGCTCGATTTTAATGAAAATTTGCACTTTAAAGTTGAATATTTCGCAAAAAAATCAATGAATCGCAAAATCGTCTTAGCAAACCCCTAATTTAAAAGACCTATCCAACTATACCCCACTATAGGGTTGGATGAGAAAAAAAAATCACCCCCACTTTACGTCTATGGGAGGTGCCCAAAAAAATTTTTTTTAATTTTTTTTGATTGTACCTTTTTGTCGGCATAGTTTACATACTCGTATATATCGGTGCAATATTACAGCTTTCTAGCATTGATAGTCCCTGAGCAAAGCCGCGGACGGTCGGACAGACAGACAGACAGACATGGCAAAACTATAAGGGTTCCGTTTTTGCCATTTTGGCTCCGGAACCCTAAAAAACCAACAACGCACAGGAAGATTATGTATAATAATAAATGAATAACAGAAAACAAGAAACCGTGTACGATATTTTTAAATAGGTAATTCTCAGTTCTCATATTTCGTAGAGACATAATTACTCATGTAACCGTTTTTTTATGAAATCTTGTTCTAAGACGAACTATTAAAACTATAATTTACATATCGCTTAATTTTATTATCTCTTCTCTAATTAGGTACATCTCAAAATACAAACTTACATCGAAACAGTATTGTGCTTTTACACTAGGTAAACTTCGAACACAGCCATTTTAATTTCTATGAATTTATTGTAATACCCTATTATAATCTTACGTAAGCTATTAACAAAATTTAATAAATATGTATCAAGTGCATTAGTCATTGATTATATTTGGCTTCGTTATTCAGAAGCTCTAGATTGCTTGTGGGTGATTATCCACGTATTTAATAATAGCTATCATTATCGACTTGTCACAACCACAACAGAAGTAAGGTGAACCCTTCAGCAGGGCTATTACGAAACTCGAAACTCGAAGTTCGTGTCGTGCTGTTCCTCTGACTCTTATACTGTTTAATACGAGAGCGAGAGGGACGGTACGATACGAACTTCGTGCTTCGTAGTAGCCCTGCTGGGTGGACCACGTCTTTGTGGTGCCGTGAAAATAACGAAGCAAAAGGTACAGCAGGGCTACTACGAAACTCGAAACTCGAAGTTCGTGTCGTGCGGTCCCTCTGACACTTATACTATTTAATACGAGAGCAACAGGGACGGTACGATACGGACTTCGAGTTTCGAGTTTTGTAGTAGCCCTGCAGGGACAAGTTTGAGCCAAAAGTTAGGGTTCCACGTACCTTTAGTACATTACTGTTGTAAAAATTTAAATGTCGTTGTTTAGGTGTTACTACTTAGTACCTAAGTAGGTATTTCGCCAATTAAGTATTTTAAATGAAGGACTGTCGTAACAAAGTAAGTAGGTAGGTTCATTTATAATCTTGCCGAGAACAACTCTGACATTATTTGAGCTACATAGTACATTATAAGGTTTTTTTTTACTGAAGGAAGAAATCATTGTTTTGGAAGTTCTGTACAGTGGCGTAGCTAGGTGACCAAAGGCCCTGGGTGGGGCAAAAATAAAGTAGGGCCCCAACTAAACTATTTAAAATCGTTTGTTCCGTATTCGTCGTGTTGCGAATTCGATGTACTCCAGATTTGTCATTTATAGTTTGTAAGTCAGAGTCTGAGGGGCCCCCTGACCTTGGGGGCTCCGGGGCGCACTGCGCCGTCCAGCCCTCCGGTAGCTACGCCACTGGTTCTGTAGTCAGTCGCAGTGACTATATCAAGCGTTAGCTATAAGCTAAATCAATTAAATGTTGTAACGATGTTACTGTGGTTATATGTTTACTTGATTAATTACTTTCCTCTGTAAATCTCTATGATGCGATCTTGATCAACGTATTCAAAAATGTGTGGAGCATCCATCAAGATACCGACTGTTCCTGCCGTGGTCACGATGAAGAAAATGTATAGTTGTAGTCTGTCGATTACCATGGCCACGTACTTCCAGTCTTCACGGGTCTGTAATCAGTTTTAGAAATAATGTTAAATGATCGATCACTGAACCTCAGGCAGGCATCTATTACTCGTAATTACAAATATTGAGGGACTAATTATTTAATAGCTAGAGAGTAGCGTTACGTTACAGTGTGCTATAAGTAAAAGTTTCCTTCTTAAAGTTACTAGTAGGTACCTGCTCATTTGATTTTATTACTGTTACTAGCTAAGGTAATCTAAACGAAGCTCAATATTTATTTATTTTTAATTAGTTCCTGGATTAATTTAAATGCATACGTACCTGTATGTAAAGATCTTCGTTACGCAAGTGCTCCGCGATGAACTCCACGGCTTCAGTGGCTTTAGCCGCTTCCGGAGACAGCAGAAGCGAGTCAGAACTCTCGGACTCACGCCTTTCCCCGCCGAGGCCGAGGCCGCCTAGGGCCCCGAGACCTCCTAAAGCCCCCATTTCACCACCACCGGCCGCTCGATTAATCTTGCAGTTCGGATGATGCAAGTCAGACAGCTCCATTGCTTCCATTTTGCTTTGTTTTGCACCAATAGCACTGTGAAGTTAGATATAGGTTCATTCGCGAAACGGGAGAGGTTTTGATTAGCGTACTTAATATCGTTCATTACCTGATGTGCTTAGGGAGGTCGTGTGGCGCGGCGGCGTGGGGCGGGGCGCCCATGCCGGGCATCTCCATCATCCAGCGCAGTCGCGTCTTGCGCGGGCGCCGCATGAGCAACGCCGTCGGCAAGTAGTGCAAGAACACACTTCGGATCCAAAGAGGCATGCTGTAATTTGTTTCATTACATTTATTAGTTAAGTCAAATTTTTATATATATACTTAGTTTTAAAAATAATTCGGGATTATTTAGCAGATGGTTGGGTTACTTCGACTGAACAACTATGTGGGTTTGCTGCCATTCAAGATTTTCAATAATACCTACTTAGCTAATAAATGTGTCAAAGTGTACCGCGTAACGCGTGAAGTGACTAGAATAAAACCCTCGACTTTAATGTGCTTGTCATGAAAACCGTGGAAACCAGTCTTCGACTTCGGGCTTCTAATAGACTCTCGTTCGTAATTCCTTATTTACCGCCCTTAAGACACAATGTACTAATATATCCCCTCTACTAGGCTCTACTGAACAGCAGTATATGGTTTCCACTTCAAGAAAGGGTCAAAATTCATCAAAATTAAGCTGTTATTTTTTTAAATTAAAATCTTTAACATATTATAGGGCTGTCGATAATCGCATTAAAGATGTACAAGTATACTAATAGATATTTAATTTACCGATGCGTCCTTGGACCTCGGAAGTTCCAGTTGATGATGATGACTGTGACGAGGATACTGACGGTGTTCATAATAAACGTAAACAAAAGATACTTGGCGATGAGTGGCAACACAAGCGAGGTCGGCGGCAGAATTTTTGACACCAGTAGCAAGAACACAACCAGTGACAGTAAAATACTGATTCCCAATGTGACCTAAAATAATAAAAATGAAAAATAAGTGATTTTAATAAAAAAAATTAATAGATAAGTTTTCGTTAAGTATTTTTTTACCTTCTCACCGGCTTCAGCAGGCAAATAGAACACCAACACACATAGAAACGAGATAAGTACTGTAGGTAAGATCAAGTTGACTGTATAGAACAAAGTTTTCCTTCTAATAATTATGTAGAAGGTGATGTCCGTTTCAGTGGGATGGTTTCCTTCGTAAATGTTAAGATACGCTGGCACTTCAATGATGTCCCACGTTCCTGATTTCCAGTAGTCAGATAGATCGACAAAGTTCTTATTGTTGTACAAGGCGAGCGACACTTGGTCGCCGTTGAAGGTCCAAGAGCCAAACTTCATGATACACGTTTGCTGGTCGAAAGGAAAGTAAGTCACGTCGATAGTGCACGAACTCTGTAAAATTTAAAATATTTAGATAAATAAGTACCTAGGTACTTGTATTTTATAATACGATAATGAGCTAGACCTTGTCTAAATACCTGGTAGATGGCGGGTGGTACCCAAAGTACTTCACCGTTGGGATATATCAGTACGTTAGACTTGTATCGGACCTCGTAGTTACCGTCGGCGCTGCGACAAGTTAGTTAGGTTATGAGTTGTCTACCCATGAGTTAGTTCATTCATTAAAATAATCAGTAGATAAGATCACAAAAATTAAACGGTTATTTTATAATCATGAGTGTGGAACAAGAACGGTCTGACTTTCGATCTTCTTCACCACGCAGGGGGCGCCACCGTCATGAACACACTTACATATGAAGATCTTCCGAAAAGATCGAAACTAGTTGTACCGTTCCTGACTTTTATAATCGTGAGTTGAACCTTTTGATTTTTGTCATTTATTCAAATATGTCTCACATAAATTTTATAAAAGTAGGATATACCGGGTGTGGCCTGTAACACATAGATCGTACTCGTCAAACTGAACAAAATTAGTTCAGAGACTTTTAAAAATAATTTCTTTTATTTTTTATTTTTATTACACTTTATAGGTTATTCGAAGAAGCAATGTAAAGCAAAATGTTTGATGTTTCTAACGTGACAGGCGGCGTCAATTGGGTTCTAAGGATGGCGTACCTACATTCATAACATTATTTAATTTGTATGAAAAAGGGAAAATACAAAGAATCCATTGTTTCTAATAGTCGATGAACTAATGTTGTTTTGTTCAGTTTGACGAGTACGATCTATATTTTAATTATTTGCTCGTGTTACAGGTTACAGGCCACATCCGGTAGAGCCTTAGGAACATCAGTATCCTTTCAAAAAGTTTTTACTGTTATCTGTTAACTCTACGTTTTAAATTTCAAAACAATTAAATCAAACGTTCCACTAACTTGTTAAACAACACGATGTCTGGTTTCCAAACTTTATCAGGAGGTAGTCGCAATACCCCTATGCCTCCGTAGTCGGCTTCATCCCACATCAGCTGGTAATCCATCCACACCAATCGAAGCCACACGTTTGACTTCATAATTTGGTTCTTTTCGTTCTGAAATATATAAACGTTATTAATCAGAAGTGATGTTTAGTTGTAAAACGGCGGCAATAGCCGGTAATACAAAATATCGTCATTTGCAACTTTAATGCAAGGAGCTGACATGCGTGTGTCATACACAATTAAATCATATTTTTCACTATTGGGCCCATAATAAACTTGTGCAGGTAGCTGGCGCACATTCAAATACATATTGACATAAGCATGCAAGCTACGTGCACAAAAACGTGCAAGCGACAGCACGTGTATTCCCTGCCTTATGCAAACTACTTGCGTGAAAATGTGCAAATTAAAGTCCAGTTTAGACCTGCAAGAAAAATCGTGCAAGTTGCAATACATTGCGAGGCTGAAAGCCTACGAGTATGAAGTGTTCAATCGAGCACCGCAATGTAATGCAACATGCACAAATGTTGCTTGTAGGTTACACTGGGCTTGATGATTTTTATCTCAGGTTAAAGTTTGAATTGTCACGTACAACGTTGATGAGTTGGACGAAGGCTAGCCCAAACCGCACGTCGACTTTTTGGGTCATGTTGGTCACCGGACGTATGAGCTTGTTGTATCCTCTGAACAAATCGCGCACGAGGCGCTCTTCGTCTTCTGAGCACCATCCTGTCCCAAGGAAAATAATCGACTCCAATTTACTTTTACAATAAAAAGCATTTATTTTTTGAAAATGTTAGATTCAGGGGGGAAAATTGTATATGTTAGCGCGTTGAGATAGCAATTACAGGATCATCTGAGCGTTATCTGTCACTCCTTTGGTACCGTGATGCTGCAGCGTTCTCGCAGATCAATACGGGGCGAGTGCGAGATAAATGTGCATATAACTACGTATACGAATAATTCCATTACTAATAAAATTGTTGAGAATTAAAAGCAATTCAAATTTTAAGGTGTTTCACGATTTAATCACGTATATTACAAATTTATTTTCTTTTAGTCGACTTCTATTGGCATCGATACGTTTGAACTTAAAGTTATCAAATATCAGAATTAATCAAGACAGTCAATTCATTAAAACCTTCATCAGTTAAGAATTTATTGCAAAACATTTAATTGATTTAAATTTTAATTGATATATTGTAAAAAACATGTCAACTTTTAACCGATTTCAAAACTGCTAAACTTTAAATCTCTGTCACTTAAAGCCCCTTTATTTCACGTTTGCTCCGGGTTATATACAGGGTGATTATTTATCGTAACTGACCTGAGTAGAGGATGGTGAGTAGCGCGACGGCTAACAAGCAGGCGCGCGTCCCGCCCGTCATGGCGGCGGCCTCTGCCGCACGCAGCGCCGCGCGCCGCTCCCGCCTCGCAACCCCAAGGAGGCTCACAGGGAATACACCTCGATAAGTTCTCGACTCACTGACTTTTCGCCTACAACTCAGGATGTCCACTGCAAGGGCAGATCCCGTTTTATAATAATAATAATAATAAAATAAAACAATAAATTTGATAATTGATGGGTTTGAATTAAAAAAATATTTGAAAGCTCACAATTTGGCGCCAAATATCCGCCATTTTGATTTTTCAAGAATTTTATGGACCCAGTGGCACTCGCGTTATCAAGACAAATCCAATGACGTATCATTTATCAAAATCGGATCAGCCGTTGAGTAGTTACGAGAGGACATAGGAATAGACATTCATACATTCAAACATACATACGAGGCAAACACATAACCCTCCTTCTTCGCAGTCGGGTAAAAAGATATTAATTTTATTAAAATCAATGAGATAAGAAAAATATCTACTTAATGTTACCTATCTAAGCCTCCTCCGCCCAGGGCCCAGAGGGGGGGGATGATTATGACACCCAGGATCCCCCTGGATCGGCCTTTGCCACTATTTACGACTTAACGAGAAAAATATACGTATATGCACGCTTTTATTTAAATTAACATCCGCTGAGATAAACTTTTAACGGAAGTATTTTTAAATGGATCTGCGTGGAAAGTGAAACGTTATTGCTGCTCGTCAGTAAAGATGAATTTAGAGCGTCTTGGATTTTTTTTCACTATCTCCACATTATCTCCCTTGCTAGTCTACATCCACTTGCGAAGAAATTCTATGGTGTTTGTGATGTTCCCAACCTGCGCTGAGCTGAAACTAAAGCCCTACCTCCTTTATTCTGAGTGAAGCCCAGCTGTGCCAGGAAGTGGAAGGCATATAAGCCAGAAATAAGACAAAATGAATCTCTACATGGTGAAACAGAAGTATTTTTTTACTACCGTCGCCTGCCTTTTTTGTGTGTCTGTGCTGAACTTATACAGCTTTTAACTGTTTTTTACAATTACTGAAAGTTTACTTAGAGCACAATAAAGATCGTAGAACTCTGTTTGGTTAATACATACCTATGTAAACGTAAACTGTTAATTTATTATTAAAAACATAATTTTCACTTCCGTAATAATTTAATTAAATATTATTTGTTTTAGTGACCCGTAGTAACCCTTCGAATCGCTACGCCGCCCGCCCAATTGCTACTTGTCACTGAAATGCATAATGCAGACACCTTCACGAATACCTCTAAACATACCTTTTAAAAGGCCGTTTTAGAGCGTACCTACCTGTCATAAAATAATCCTTAAAGCCTATAAATGAACTCTAGTAGCGTTTCGTACTATTTCATCATCATCATCATTCCAGCCTATATACGTCCCACTGCTGGGCACAGGCCTCCTCTCAGAACAAGAGGGCTTGGGCCATAGTTCCCACGCGGGCCCAGTGCGGATTGGGAACTTCACACGCACCATTGAATTGCTTCGCAGGTTTGTGCAGGTTCGTGCTATTTAATCGACACCAAAAACGGGGGAGATTCTATATTATGAACATCACTGTAAATGTTTTTCAGATTTTTTTAAATTGTTGTAACAATATTTGTTAAAAATTAATTCTACGATTTTCCATCATGAAGTTCCAGTTCATATCTTCCAGCTCCATCGTCAGATCAGTTCGACAGTACCATATTATTGTATTGTCATCAGAACTACATACAGCTGCCAATATTCATTACGCTACGACCCTTGGAAGATGGTTAAATTAGTTAGCTTAGATTCCATTACATAGTTAGTTACATACAGGTCAACCTAATAAAAGCGTGTTAAAAAACGAAGCATAGGTAGCCTGCCTACATAAAAAAAAGTAGAAAAAAGAAAAAACATCCTGTAAACACACTTTTCACTCTTAGGGCTGGTATTTGTTTTTTTTTTTTCATTTTATATGATTCTTATTGGTAAGTTGCTTTACAAGTTACCTACCATCCCAAACAAAAAATAGACTATGAATAGTGGATTTACCAGAGGTAACAAATAGAAAAATATGCAAGTGAAATGTAAAACTCCTCCTTTTTTATTTAAGTTGGTTAATTAGTAAGTAGGCCGCTTTGCCTTGTCGTCCACCGGCAAGGAACGATTCAATTTTTTGACAGACGGCAAGTCTCGCAAAGCCTAAATGAATTTAATTATTTTGTACTTATTATATTCGGGAATTTCGGCAGGACAATCCATTGCAAACACAATTAGTTTTTTGTGTTATCGGTAAAGGTCTTGAATTTTTAAAATTAATTTAACCTATATTTTAAACTCGCATTGTTGGATTGATTTGAAATTAAGTTTTTGCTGTCATTATTCATTATGAACAATTGATTTGTTCAAGTGTTACCTTGCGAAGGTCCATATGAAAGACCTACGCGAATTTTATCTTACATACTTCCTCACTAAAAACCATAGTAAAAGAGAACAAGTAGGTCCACTCCGACCCTTTAGGAGACTTGCCTACTCCGGCGCGGACGTTTAGGGTTGTCGACGTCTATTTTAGATTAATTACCAACTGGCAAATAATTTTAGTATGAAAGTTAATTTAAAATTGTCTAATGTCTGTGTCTATAGAAACCAGACAGATTCTATGTCGTCATATTATTATTATTATCATCATCATCACCCCAGCCTATATACGTCCCACTGCTGGGCACAGGCCTCCTCTCAGAACAAGAGGGCTTGGGCCATAGTTCCCACGCGGGCCCAGTGCGGATTGGGAACTTCACACGCACCATTGAATTTCTTCGCAGGTTTGTGCAGGTTTCCTCACGATGTTTTCCTTCACCGCAAAGCTCGTGGTAAATTTCAAAATGTAATTCCGCACATGAATTTCGAAAAACTCAGAGGTGCGAGCCGGGGTTTGAACCCACGACCCTCTGTTTGAGAGGCGATAGGTCAAACCACTAGGCCACCACGGCTTATATTCGGCTGTTATTATTATTACTGAATATAAAAAGGTTTACCTATAGGTAGGTAGGTATCTAT
This sequence comes from Choristoneura fumiferana, assembly GCF_025370935.1. NCBI lineage: Eukaryota > Metazoa > Arthropoda > Insecta > Lepidoptera > Tortricidae > Choristoneura > Choristoneura fumiferana. The sequence continues at coordinate 12,864,362 of NC_133489.1, forward strand.
TATTTTTTATGTGCCCTTGCACGAAAATATTACAGTACACTTATATACCACTAATTTACATATTATACTTAATACAAAAAATACGTAAGTACGAGTACGCGAACGTAAAAGGTAATCATCTCGCGAAGCGAGCGCAAGACGAACGAGCTAAAATCGAAACGTACGGCGCCGACGGCAGCGCAGCTTTGACTAAAGAAAACCTAATCCTCCTTAAATTATCAGTGTGTGCGTGCGGCGGCGGGTGCGTGCGTACTGGCCCCAACCGGCGCGCACACATTTAAGCCGCGCGATGTACTTTTGTTCATAGTGAGCCTACTTGTTCTCTTTTACTATGCTAAAAACGCTCGCAAGCGGAGAAAGAATCTGGTTTCGTGTATGTTTCGTGCATTTTTGCTAAATTAATCTTTCACATCCCCGCAATAGGTACAGTCACCAGCATTAATATCTGCTAAAGCGGAGCGTGCAAAAATATCTGACACGTCCTTCCGGCCCTACAAATAGAGTCGTATCAGGTATTTATGCATGCTTGTTGTGTCAGATATTGGTGCAGGTGACTTTACCTGCTTTTGAAATTTTAAGTATCTGGATTCAATGCTTTAGGTCGTGTGTTATCTTTACCTACAGCTAGCCACGGTTAGTGTTTTATGATGTGTACCTAAAGAAATGCATTTTTTTCTAAATAATAAGTGTATATTATGAAAAATATTTGTATGTATTACCTACTTAATATAGCTAGCTGTTGCCCGCAGCTTCGCTCGCGTTAAATTATATATATTTTTAAAACTTACACTATCATTTCAGAAGTTAATTATCTGATTCCCTTTTTCGGGATGGAAGTTGTATCTAACATAGCTAACAGTAGCAAAATTATATGTAAAATAGGCTATTTATCTAATAGTTAATCGATTATTTAGGATTACTAAACTAACATTTGTTCAGTTACCTCTTGGGGACGCTCAATTTTGCGAAATATTTTTTTGATTTCTAATAAGACGCAAAATTTCATGGCAATCGGTTTAGTAGTTAAGAGGAAATTCGGTCAGTGAACCGTTTGAGAAAGAAGTACTTATGTCTTAAATACTTATTGTTCTCTTCATCAAGTCCCTCCAAAAAGAGCATAATTCGGACTGATTATACCTGTAAAAACTTTCAAGAACAGCATTTCTCAGTAAAAGTCCCATATTTCCTCTTCCAAATTAAACATATTTTTATATTTCTTTCAAATATACGATGAAGAAGGTTTTGTCTATGCCGTTTATTATTTACTTCTTAATATGCGTTAATTATACATATTTGTGGATGTCTGAAAATATGCATTGCTGCACCTCGAAGGCCTCTAATTCATTGAAATTGAAATTTATGTTAATAACTAAATAAGTAAATAACTATAAAATTTAAGGACATGGCAGGAGTAGATTGTATGGCGTATGTTGTATGCACGTTTTTTTTTGGTAGTTATTCAGGGAAAAAACAGGAGAATACGTTTGTATAGAGCAGGGGTTCTCAAACTTATGGCTTCACGTACCCCTGTTAAAGTTTCTAGACGATAGCGAACCCCCCCAAAAAGAAAGTAATAAAATTGACTGTTGTAGAAACTAAAAATAAAAAATACAAAAAGAGTCCAAAAACCAATCTTAATCATCTTGCTAGTCTTAAACCTTGTCGCGAACCCCCTACCGTCGAATAGCGAACCCCTAGGGTTTCGCGTACCCCACTTTGAGTAACCCTGGTATAGAGTAACGATCGCCCTTATTTCCCCTTAAAGCGTTATAAAAGCGGAACAAACAAACAAGCAAACTCACTTTTTCATTTATAATATTAGTTTACTACTCATATAGTGACGTACAAAACTCTGAACTGTGCATTCTTGTCCATTTGTAGCCAAATAAATTAACCTAACAAGAGCCCGGAACCGATTTTAAAAGTCGTCCCTTAAGTTAAGGGTCGAGCCAGTCTGCGAGTCACAAGGTAGATCGAGGTCTACCTACCTACCTTACCTAAGCAATTGGTAAATTTGAACATCTTATTATACCTAAGTATAATTTTTCTGCTTGTAGTTGCGCTCAAACCAGTTTGTTATAATTGAAAACATGAAAGCCGCCATCTGCAATGCGTTAATCTGGTTTAGTAGTTAGAGCTACAACACGGGAGCGCCCGGCCCGTCTCGGCGGGCGCGCGCTGCGCATGTGCGGTCATCCCACGGGATACCATCGATTGTCTTCAACCACTCGGTACTCGATGCGCTACCCGACGAACCGCCGGGAATCAGGTCAGGGTTGATCGGTACAATAAAACTAATCAGGATGTCGTCGAGTTAATAAAACTTCACAATTGTCTCATTTGTTTATATTTAATAAACAAAATGCAATTCAGATTATTAACCCTAACAATTGTACAAATCATTGGGACAGAGGTCGTCCGTTGCCGTTGGAGGGAGGCCGCTAGCTCGCTGCCCGCTCGAGCGGCACCGAAGGGCCGGTGCGGCCGCGCGGCGCAGCGCGTTATGCGGCGTCTACCACTCGGCTCCCACTCGTCACGTAACCGACGTAGAGCGGTTGATGATACGATATTTACAACAATAAGTAAACAAGGAATCTGGATTCCTGAAGGAAAACATTGGCTTATAATCATACACGGTCCGCAACTTCCAATGGACCGTTTAAGATTACTCACAGCTACGCCTCCAAGAAAGAAAACATGAGAAGTGTTGCGAGGGTACATTGGTTTTCCAAACGTGTATCCGCGCATTCGCTCCGATTCCAATGTGATGTTTTCCTTCTAGTAGGGACACAAAGTTTCCATAAAAACAAACATAAATTATGAACAACATCATTATTACATGATTTTAAGTTATTCATTACATAATTCATCAAACAATCGTTATTGCATCGTATCTTAAGAATAATAATGTTACTTGATGAGGTATAGCCGGTGGCAGTGAAATGGGCGTGATGTTGAGCGTTGACTCGTTTATTGTACTAGGTACGCCGCCAGTCACGGGCTCGGCAGTACGTATAGTCGCATGGATACGATCAAACATAACATCGATATAGACTGCTAAATCTTTGTGACTGATTTAAGTTCAAGTTCATATAGATAGGTGTGTTATTTACTTGATAGGATAGTTTGTTTAGTAATTGTCAAAAATGTTAAATGGAGAGCGCAAAAGCTAAGATTTGCGAGCATACGAACTGCTCGTTATAATGATACAGTAACGGTATTGAAAAGATGTATAAACGTGTTATAATGTTTGTTTTAGTTAATTTAATACTTGTATAACTCGCTCCGAAAGACCAGGTACGATTTTAATAAAATAATACTTTGTTTAACTACAACTTTTAACGAATGTTTTTATTAAGCTATAAAGCCTTGGATATTTTACCATTTATAACAATATCGACTCGTTCACAACGAGGCATATCACAACCTGTACCAATTGAATCAACATTGTTTGTAAAGTTCTATACTAGCTACGGACACAAATACATCCGAAAATAAAGTAAGGGTCGTAACCACGATTCACGGAATCGAACAAGAAGGAAACAAAGGGCCATCGCCTTACTGCCCAAATCCTAAACTGTACAATAGACTTCAAGAATCGAGAAAGTACTAACAAAGTTTAAATTTTAAATGCGAACCAGGTCGTTCAACGGTATGAAGGAAGACGTTTTTGTGCTAACATTTTTATAATCGGCCACGTTATGGCTTGCAGCCAAATTTAACTGCGACTATCCTACCGGGGGGGCCTCTGCCCCGGCCGCCGGCGCGCCGGCCGCCAGGCGCAACTCATGCCGTGGCTCCACCGGAACTCGACAGTCTGAACTTGGGACCGCTCGTGGTGAGCGCTGACGCTGTAAACCACGTGCTTCGCGCGCACCAGTCATTGACATTAGTTCCCCTAGCGTGCCAATAATACTTTATTACTTCTTCTGATAACAAGAGCAAGAGCTGCCGATGAAAGGAAGAAAAGTTTAAGGGGATTAAGATGGGCAGTATTTGGTTGAGCGCAGGAGGGTGGCAGTTTGATCGGCGTTAACTTATTACTATAGGGGGCGCGGGCAAGGAGGCAGGCGGCGGCAACTCCGGCGCCGCAGCATCGGCGCCCGCGCCGTTTCGCACATCACAACTTAACAAGTATTCGCGGTATCACAGAACGTTACGCACGCGCAGCCGCAGCCGCAAGCGGGCGGGTCGCTACGACACCATGATGTGGGGCGCGGACAGCAGCACGGCTAGCGTGGCGATGATTGTGAACAGGGTAAAGATAATAAGGCACAGTCTGTCCACGACCATGGCGGCGAACTTCCAGTCGCGCGAAATGTCCGCATCTTCGTCATCTTTGCGCATCTGCAAATAATTCCGTACGTCAGATTTAATGGTCACCTATATAAGCTTGCCGAAAACTAACAAATCATGGACCAGGTATTTAATTTAGACTTGATTAAATAGTTTTACAAATAAAAGATGGTCACAATTAGTGGTATAAATAAGTATGAAACCATTATGGACTTACCTGATCTGTGATGACTCGAATTTCTTTCAGAATTAGCGATAGCTCATAGTCGACTCCGAAGCAGCTGTGCGCAGCGATCCCCGCTCCGTTCTCCTCTCCGCCCCCCCTGCAACAGGTATGGCTCTGTAGACAATGCCGACGCGTGCGCACTACACTACAGGTGGGACCGAGGATTGAAGGGAACTACAGGAATTATGCTCATCAAAATATAATGGTAGACCCATGACCCAATGGAAAAGCTAATTTGATAAAAAGATGATGATCGAAACTAATAGCTGTTAGGGTCGGGTTTACTGCGGAACGATCGAGGCGGGGGTTAAAACGTAACCGTGCTATTTACGGCGGCGAGTAGTGTTCGTGTAGATCGTCGAGGGACCTGTAGTATCGGCAGCACGCCGGCTGCTGCGCGTGCCCGTGTCGGAAGTCGTCGTCGATGTCGAGCACGTTGGCCAGCAGCGACTTGGAGGAGCGCTCGCGCAGCTCCAGGTCGGGCGGCGGCGGCGCGCGCGCCGGCGGGGGCGTGGCCGCCGAGCCCGGCCGCGACATGCGCAGGATCCACGGCAGCCAGTACAGGAACACGCAACGAATCTACCCCGTAACAAACAAACATATACATATCTATTAAAGAACTACTTTTTACCTTGCTCTTCCTACCTTCTTGCTACCAATTGGTACGAGTAATCACTTCCTATCATATTGCTTTTGTTAGCGAAGAATCAAGATAAAAGATTGTAGTTGATTGATATATTATTGTTTTTTGTGTTTGGTGGTGGTACTGTTGGGACCGGTAATAAATCATTTTTCTTTCTTTTTTTCTTTATATGGACATTCGCAAAGTAATACCTAAACAAAAAAATGACCGTAAACCTGGATTAGCAGCTAGCTAGAGTTAATATATGAAAAGCAGTGGTGTTGAGTACATTTTTTCGCCAGGTGACCCGGAGAGTGAGAAAAGTGTTAAGTAAGGAATGTGTAGGTAACGTCGTGATGCAAATAAATGGTTTAATAATGAAGGGGCTTATTTGAAACTGCATGAATGGTATGAACTTTTTTACTTCTTCCGCTTACTATAGCAAAGCAAAGTTTGAAAACTATTGCTACTTTTGCACTGATCGCATTTACCACCACGGTTACTGTAATTACAAGGCAAAACAACAGCGTTTGCTTACCCAATCGCTCATCTCATGCGTGTCGGAGTGTCGGTGGTGGTAGTTGAGGATGAGGATGGTGGAGACGACGGAGGAAGCCACCATGAACATGATGCAGTTGAAGTAGGTGCCCAGCAGCGGCACCGCATCCGACGTCGCCGGCATCGTCTCAGCCACCATGTTTAGGAACACCGTCAGCGACAGGAGAATTGTCACTCCTGTACAATATAATAAGATAAGATCGACATCTCTAGAAGGGGTTTATAAAGACTGTCAACATTTAAGTTTCACATGTTTTGTTTTTGGAACATTACGTTTTAAATGTTTTTATTAAACTTTTAAAGTACTTAACGATTGTACCAACTCTATACCGTGTTTTTATTGATTTCCGTTAATTTTGATAAATGTCACAGTTCATTGATAGAAACTATTTGGTAATTATGTTTTTGGTTAAATCGAAAAATAATAATTTTGTACATAATAATTAAACATTTACAACCAATATACTAGATTGTACAACAAGAGCATAAAACGAGCAATTTTACCAAAGACGTCCATATATACAGCCACCCGATCCGCTACGGTGGTAGGTATATTCTTGTTGTACAATCTACTATTCCACACTACTTTCCACAAAGATTTAAAAGCAGCAAGACAGTCTTTTCCAGCTAGTGAGTGAGGTAAAAAAATATAGTAGTCTATTCTGAATTTTGTTAAGCAAGGGGAAGGTGCAAAGAGCGAGCGTTTCTTTTTTTAAATTTTAACCTAACTTGTAACATACTTAAAGCTTAAAATTATTTAATCCGTTCGAATAGTTTTGGCTGAAAGCCATTGCAGCCTGTACGAGTATGTACATACATATCCATACCTAACCGCGGACCAACACAAATGTCAGTGAATATAATAATTAAATGAATTAATCTATGCAAAAGAAAATTGAAATGATAATTATGATTTTAGGGGTACAATAAATAAAAATAGTAGGTACAATAAATCTTATAGAGATTTAATTGAACCCTCATCTAACTGATTTAAACTCGGACCCGCATGAGATTATATTGAATCGATTCCAAGGATAAAAGGACTTAATATAATTGGGAAAAGAAAAATAATCCGATTGTCAACATAAAATCAAATCAATGCACCACTCATTCACTGAAATCTTAGTAATGCTATTATCACAACGATTCACATTAACTTAAAGAAAAGCCTAGTTAATAATAAAGAAACGTGTAACAGTTTCTAAGACTGTTTTTACAAACTAATATTTAATTATTTATTTATTAAGTTAAGTTATTGTAGGATATATATAAAACAAAAAAAATAATTTATAAAATGTCAAAATATATTTAATTACATACTTAAATAGCAATCGTTTTTCCCGCGTCCGGATCTCAGGCTCTGTCAAATGCACGGAAACACTGGCGTTTCGTAGGTGCTTTAATGCTAATCCTTAATAAACTTTGCATGTCAATGAACATAAAATATGCTACAAGAAATTAAATTGGGATTAGGTTTCCGAAAGTCTGAAATAGAACCGTAATGAGTTCGTCGCAGCACTCGTTGTTTTTCGTTTTCATGTACGAACCATGACCTTTAGAGCGAAAGAAAACATCGCGAGGAAATCTGCACCCACCTGTGAACTCAATGCTGTGTGTTTGCAATCCGCGAGCCCTCTTATTCTGAGAGGAGGCCAGGCCGAGATGGTGATGATGAGCGTACCTAACGAGAGTTTCTCGCCGGAGTCTGGCGGCAGCGTGAAGCCGAGCAGAGCCATGGAGGCGATGAGCACGCAGGGCACGATGAGGTTGAAGAAGTAATAGAGCGTCTTGCGCCGGATCACCACCGCGAACGTGATATCGATGTATGGCTCCGGGCAGCAATTGTAGTAGATCTCGTTGCGTTTGCCCGGCACGCCTGTGAGAAACATTAAGCCCTTTAGACTATGCGAGAATTTGCATGCAAGTTTCACTACAATGCGGTATTTGTTTGCTCAACTGAATTCATTGGCCCTCAATAGTCTGCGATGTAATGCAACTTGTATGCAAGTTCTTGAATGGTCTAAATGGGGCTTTAGGGTTGACAGTAGTAAAAATGCATAAGTTTTAGCCTCCATTTAGTGAGTTGTTATATCATGAACCTATTGGTCTCAAGTCCCAGATGCTGATGTGCCCGCTGACCACTGGCAGTGGCTTCTTAATAAAATAATGAAATGTTAAGCTAGTAATAGAGACGTGGTGGTGAATGCAGTAAGTCTTTATTAGAAATAAATAAGTAAAATAAAATAAAATAACTAAAATTGGATTTTTTGTACTAGACTTCCATCTTTACGAAAATACGTAGTTATTTTTTATGTAAACAAACAAACTTTAACTACGTTCAAAGTAGTTTAGGCATTATATTCTAAGTAATGATTAGAAGATAGTCTTGCTGTAGAAGGGAGGTGTTTATATAAACCTACCTAATACGTAACATAGATTAAATAAAGTGCCTACTAATAATTATAATTATGTACCAGTGGCGTGGAGTCAGATATTTCCGTGGTAAAGCCCAAGCACAGATCAATAGTTCAAATAAATAAATTGAATTGAATTGAAAGTGATCCCTAGGCAAAACTACTACTTGTCTTTAGAGAACACATACACACACATACAGCTGCTGACATAAACGTGTAATGAGTATTCTAGCGAATGTTACGTTACAGGTAAAATTCACAAAATTAAATAAACAGAAACGTTTTAACGAGTATTCTAGTGAGCGTTCAGCAGGCATTCAAGTGAAACAATGGTAAACTTCTTCTTTTTACCGAGCATCCGTCCAAAATCTTCATAAACACTCACAAAATGAAGGTTAAAATTGGTGCCTTATTATTACCTTAATACTGGCTCTATAAACTGATGTTATTAATTACATTTAATTTCATTTCAGTTTTGTAATTCCAGAATTTGATTAATTCCAACTTACCTATTAGCTCCCATTCGCCATTTGTGACAAAACTGCTTATGTCTCCTCCCGCTTCGTCTTGAAGTTGTAGGTCCAACTATTAAACATAAATAATATTTGGAAAACGTTCTTAGGTTAAGTTACTGTATATTCCATTTAGCAGTACCTAAGTAACCAATTTTTGTGTGGGTTATGATCATGATCTATGAGTATTCGAAACACATATTTACTTCGGGATGTAGATCGTGATTATTTTATTTCGCTTGCGATATATCGCATCGCATCTTCTAAGTTACATGCTCGTAATCAGGTAGAGTGAAACGGGTCTATATCCCGTACCAAATATATCTAATATAATAATAATATATCTAATAATTACTACTTAAGGTTTAAAGCTGCTATTTCAATTTGGTAGTTTCCTAAGTATATAACGTATTTTATTTAGTACGTGAGATTATCAGAAAATATTGGAGAGGTACCATCAGCCAAATATGTGGTCTACCACCCTAAAGTTGATAATCGTTTGCATGTCATAAAACAATAATAACAGACGCGTCTGTCAAATTAAAAGTTCAACTTTAGCGACATATTCATTAAATAGGATCTTGTTTAAAAATTGATAGACCACTTATTTGGCTGATGGTACGTATTTTTTCTTTTGTCAGTCAAACAAAAAAATACTTATTGAGACGAACCGTGTCAAAGTTTAGGAGTCCCTGACGTCACGCTGTGCTAAAAAGTTTCGAATGGCGTGATATCCCGCGGAATTTAAGCTGGTTATATCTTCACAATTTTTTTTAAATTGACAAAAGAAAAAATACGTGTCAATTATTTTCTGATAATCTTACTGACGGACTTATAAGATTTCTTTAGGGTGGTTACAGACTAGCGTTTTTTTCTGCTCGTATATGCTAGTTTTTAGCATGTACGCGCATACACGCACGCTACATTCAATCGAACACGCGTGTACGCGCTCATTCCGCTTGTTTGCTCGTATTTGGTCTGAAAGGACATATTCTCTCTCCCGTTTATACGAGCGCAACGCACGAAGAAAACAAAACCGCATCTGTGCGCGCGTACAGCGTACACGAGCATTCAAAAACGAGCTTATACACGCGTATAAAACACTAGTCTGAAACCGCCCTTAAGAAACTAGCCTATTGCTTACTTGATATCCATCGTAGGTCCAACTGCCGAACTTCATTTCGCAGCGTTGGTCGTCGAAGGGGAACCAGGTGATGTCAATTTTGCAGGTGCTTTTGAATATGCCGGGCGGCACGTAGAGGCACGAGCCGTTGTTGCGCACCACTACGTTGGTCGGATACGTACTGTCGAAGCCTTCGTCCGCGCTTCATACAACAAGGTAAATTGGTTTAATTGGTTGGTTTCAAGAAAATCCTTCCGTCCTCCCGTGAAGTCGCCAAGCGCTTACAGCGGAAGACCAGCGTTGGCCTGCGCGGCCAACATTTTGTTGAGCTGGGCCCGCTTCGCAATTTCACAAAAATTTGTTTTTATTTTTATTATTTGTTTAAATTGTATGTCTAATGTATTTTTGTGGAAAAGCGAATAAACATTCACTATTTCTATTTCTTTCTATTTGAAATCGGTGGCGGCAGTAACGTAGATGCCAGCAGAAAGGGGTAAGGTTTCTTTTCTTATATTTCTCAGTCAGAAAAACATGGCAATACAATTAAAATACCTTTTAATTTATAAAAAAGGTGGGCTCGTTAGGCGGTCGCAGACGTTTGACCTAATGATGCCATTGGGATCAGAGTTTGTATTCGTATTGTCTATATGAATTAATAGAATAGTGATTCAACACCCGCAATACTCTACAGTGCTAAGTAGAAGCAATGAAGATGAATGAGTTGGGAAATAGAGTTTAGTTTTTATGCCCTCTTAAATCGCATGGAATTCAAAGAACGAGCGTGCTATGTAATAAAGCGAAAAGTTTGGACAGGAAATAATATTCAAGATTCAAGACTCAAGTGACTTTCCGCTTGTCACGTTTCTTTACGGCTAAATACTTGAACCAAATTCATTGTAAATTTGATAGCGACGTGCTTCGAAGATATTGCTTTCCGTGGGAAACTTAAGATGCAGATTTTCTACAGTTAAAATGAAAAAAACGTTGTTTGTCAAATCGTCCCCAAAACTTTATCAAATTATTACTTTACTTTAATAGACAAACTGTACTTCTTACTCGTGGTAGGTACCACCAGCAAAATAAGTGGTCTATCAATTTTTAAACGTTCCTATCAAATGAATATGTCGCTAAAGTCGAACTTTCAAGTTGACAGACATGTCTATTGGCATTATTGTTTTATGACATGTAAACGATTATGAACTTTAGGGTGGTAGACCACATTTATTTGGCTGATGGTACAGATTACAAAATTACAAATGCATATGAACAAAACTTTTGGTCAACAAAAGTACATTACGCTACGCCAAACATGACTATGGGTTCTCTGATTACTGCCATCATCACTAATATCTTTACTTTATGGAGAAGTTAGAAGGAAAATCCTTGAAACCCGCTCCAGTAAGACTTATATTGATGCGCCGGTGATTTGTGTGGACGATACTTTAAAGAGTGATGTGGTATGTATAGCGTGCAATCCTATTTGCGACAATTATTTTGATGCAGACGAGAGTAGTTTTTGCTGCCAACGGCCACGCTGAGTAGCTGATCAGAAAGAGCGCTGGCAGGCAGTTCACGGTTGGCTTTCTGTGCGAGCTCACCTCGAGAAGGACTCACAAATTGGCTCGAAATATGTCAGGCATACCTCGACCATTATAATACGTGAGTGACTCCTGTATCTATTTTAATAATTAAAAAATCATACGGTTAAAATTTAATAAATTACCTATTGTACATGAGGACGTCTGGTTTCCATAGCCTGTGGGGAGGCACTCGCAAATCCTTGACCCCGCCGAAATCAGAAGTATTCCACCTCAAGTTCATATCATTCCACTCCTGGACAGATTAAAAAAGAATCGTCATTTAGCTACAATCAAAGTTAATTTCTGAGAGGAGGCCTGTGCCCATCAGTGGGCGTATATAGGCTGCGATGATGATGATGATGAAAGTTTTTCCCTTGCTTTTTTAATCAATATGAAATCATCACTCTTCCAGAGGGCCAGCCTTGCCTTTGATTTAAATAGGTGAATGTAGCATTCTCAGATGTTTCATGTGCAAAAACATGAATTAAACTGTACGGTCTAGGGAAGTCTGGCCCAGCCACACAGTAAAGGTTCATAATAACGACGTTGTCTATTCTAAAATCTTGCTCTATTAATTTACCACGTTACGAGTAACAATTTGATCAGGCACAGTGCAGTAAAAGTGGATGAGCAGCAGTGGAGCTCAAAATGGCTCACACACCCACCCTATTTTTAACTTAGCGATAGAGTCGCGTGTACCTTGATCTTTTTGAGCTCTACAACCTGCTCATGCACTTTTGCTGCTGACTGTACCTATGTAATAAATCTGGTTTTAATCCGTGTCCTCGTTCTTGTACAGGATTAAAAACTCGCCTAGCTCTCTATTCCGTGAGAATTTCTAAAATCGCTTCTTCGTATAGCTTTACGATCCTCTTGGAATAATGTCTAACAAGTTTCAATTCTCTAGCTTTAATGGTTTAAGCAGCGTGCTGTCTGTCAGTCAGTCTACATAGCTACTCTTTTTTTAGATAAATCTTGGTACAGTTTTACATATTCATAGTTTTCCCATTATGAGAAAATTACAAGAAAATGTTGCCCTGTGTTTAATTAATATATTTAATTTGAACTTTTGCATTTAACTACTTGCATAGGTTGAGAAGCCACGAGAGTTGAAGCAAATGATTACACACACACACGCAGCAACAAAAAGAACTGATTACATAAAAGGAGAATGAATTAAATGAACGAGTTAATGTCAAAATCCTGCTGTCATTTCATGACATGTTCTTGTGCGTGTGACCTCAACTCTGGTGGCACTACCTATAACTTGGTGTGCATTGTTCTATAAACTGTTTTTTTCTCAATCAACTAAGGGGCTTTATCAAAAATAGCTTGTAATTTCTTAATGGGCATCGAAGATATTTTTTTACCCTGTTTATACACACGTGCGTGTGTACCATAATAATAATGTCATAGCGATCAACGTCCATTTGAACAAACAATAGCTAATGGACAATTTTATAGCATAATTGCTGAACAAACAGATAAACAGCTACTTATCAGGTGTTCATATAATAATTTTATACGTAGGTATACTCACCAGTTTAAGCCAGATGTTAGTTATTAGTAGCTGGTTCTTTTCATCCTGCGAAAAAAAAGTTTGGTTATTCAGCGGTTAAATAAATCCTCGGACGAGTAGAAACATTAAAAAAACCCGGTCAGGAGTCAGGACAGATATAAACTATGGAGAATTCGAATGTATTATGTTCTCGAGCCTTGGGTGTTTAATAAATATCTAAGTAGGTAATATCTATAGCTATAAGAAGTGTGTCCATCAATTGCCATAGTGTCCATAACACAAGTTTTGTTTACTTTTACTAGATCAATTGGTGTCAATTGAGCCGTGAATTTATTTATTGAACAAATTGTTTATCACATGCATATTTATAAACCACCCAAGTATTTATCATGCAATAAGCATGGTGGGAATCAAATGTTTGCCCATAAAACAGTGAGAAGTGGCTCCATCTAAATTTCTGCACCTACAATACAATACAATACAATAACTCTTTATTGCACACCAATACAGTAAACAGTACAGAGAACACAAGTATATACATAGAGATTTTCTAAGGTAAGCAATAGGCGGCCTTATCGCTTCAGAGCGATCTCTTCCAGGCAACCTTTACAATGGACAGAAATAAGGAATACATTTTAGCAGGCATTTTACCTTCTTATTTCTTTTGTAGGTCGAAATGTGACTTTGTAATAGGTTACACATGGCGTCATACAAATACAACGCGACAGGGTTGCCTAGCAAAATCTAGCCGAAAGTATTTTTTTTTATTAATTTTCGATACTTTTATTTTTAAACAATTACATTACTTTATTTGTTTGGTTTGTTCGGAAGTGAAGTGTCGCATGCACTAGGTATAAACACTATATGCACTAACCTAGGCAATCAACATTTATGGCCCGATTTCCCGATGCATTCTCTAAACAGTAATTTACAAATTATATCGCGAATTAAATTATTAGTTATTATAATCGATTTAGCATAATTTCGAAAAAACCTAGCGAGAAACCGTATATTTTATATTATGTTCGCCAACAAATTGTTTTGCAATTTGGCGAAATATTGCTTATGGTAAAATGTGTAAGTATAATAATATTTTACAATAAAAAAAATAGTAAGACCACACAATTTCCGACTTAAATACACTCATTCCTCACATACTCCAATTTATCTGCTAATTAACCATACCTGGACAGTGTGAAATCAGGAAAATACAGCAATGTATTGACGGTTAAAGGCGGGGTACAGGAGATTTCAATAACGCATGCCTAGGATCTGCAATTAGGTTTCACTATTCCGTCTGCGGGGAGTCACCGTTTCTTAAAATAAAACTTCCTATATTTCTTGTGACAATTTCCAGAAATTTCCGAGAACATTCCCAACTTTTCGGAAACTTTCCGCAACTTGCACATGTAGTCTTACCACGTCAATGATCTGCATGAGCGTGAGGCCGAAGGAGAGCTGCAGCGGGTCGCTCTCGTTGACCACGGGCCGCTCCAGCACGTTGTAATGGTCGAGGAGGTGGTGCAACAGCCGCTTCTCGTGGTAGCCGCCGCGCACCCCTGGACACAACCACATACTTACTAATGCTATCAGCGCTGAGTGAACATTCACAATACGTAAGTAGGATAGGACTGATCCGTGTATGTAGTGGACAGAGAGCAGTGGAATTATCGGGGAGAGACCTTTGCTGAGCAGTGGGGCAGAATAGGTAGGCTAATAATAATAATAATAATATAAGTAGGAGAGTAAGAGAAGCGTGAGTAGTGTGTATTCAGCAACACCTGCAACACCTCCTACCTAGTACGGTCAAGGACTTTAATTCATGAGCGACCATGGAACCTTTTCAAAGGAAAATTCATTACGATTTTCCTTGTTAACTAATGAGATGTCAGTATGACGTTTACTGTGAAATGGTTCTATGGTGGCTCATGAATTAAAGTCCTTGACCGTACTTACATACCTAATGTAACTAATTCCTACACAACCTTTGCATTAGTTATTTGTTATCACGACATTTTTACACGACACAGACGGCTTGTAAAAACTTTAGATAACCCGGCGAAAATCAAGTTTTAAGGCGCCACGTCAATCTTATATTGCATAGTAAGAGTAGAAGAAGCCGAAACGTTAGTAACTAACGTCTTACTCCACTGCACCTCTCGCACCTGACACCTCTACATTTTCCGAAATTCATGTGAGAAGTTACATTTGAAATATATCATGAGCTTTTGGGTGAAGGAAAACATAGCCAGGAAAGCTGCATACAGGCGTATGCGAAGCAGTGCAATGGTACGTGTGAAGTTCCTTATTCACACTGGGTCCGGGTCCCGTGGAAGCTACAGCTAAAGCATTCTCAACCTGAGAGGAAGTCTGTGCCCAGCAGTGGGACGTATATAGGCCTGAGGTGATGACCAAGTACACAGTTTATGCAAAAAATATCGCACCACAGTCTGCAGGGTGCCTCTAAGATCTAACATAAAAACTTAATGGACAAAGTGGATTAAGCGAATTTTACCTTAGCAAAAATTTCATAGTTGTCATAATTTTTGCACTTTTACACAAATCCTGGTTGATCGTATTTGTATAAAGTTCCCATGTCTCGAAAATTACGAAACTTTCACTGTAGTCAAATTTGCTTATCTGATAACCATAAGTTATGAGAATTTCCTACATACATTAATAGAAAATGTTACGAATAACTATGAATACGTAGAAGACAACTAGGAAAAGTAAAAGCATATCTAAAACATTTCAAGATTTTTACATAGACTTCATTAATTTTACCTAACTCATAGACCTACACGTAACATGTAACTTTCATCGCGTTCACGTGGTTTACAGTGTCCCCTCCAGTGTTTAAAGTACCAATTCAGTCTTCTTTTTATGGCAAATCGCACCATATTGGTATGTGTTCAAATCATTTATCCAGATCAATAGTCACGTATTGAATAGCAGAGAAAACACAGCGTTATTTATAAACGAAACCATTGTGATAGTTCCGACCAAACAAATTATATGCGGGCAAAAGACTTTAACGACGACATGTTTTGACTGATCGGTTACATCCGGTCATCGTTCAAAAAGAATGATAAATGACCGTTCGCTATTTCAATCATGACAGTTCTGGAGTAACAACTCAGCCAGAAAGGCCTTTTGTCTTTAAATCTGCTCAAGTAGGTAGGTTCTTTCGGCATCCTGGTACCCCGCTATAGGACTCTCGGGGGCGCTTAGGGGCTCATTACGTACATTATCCGAAAGACTCTTGAGGCTGTTTTCATCAAGTGGAACTCAAGGCAGTCTTTTGTGAAATAACTCCGCCCCACGAGCTGAGCCGGCCCGAAAATCTTTGATGTTCCGTGCGTGACTAAGCGTTTGTTTGAAAAATTGGCAGGACGTGTCGACGCACATATGAGATGAAAGACGCTCCATACGTAGTATGCGTGTGTGTTAAGTCTATTGAATCATGTGCGGGGGCAAATTATAAAGGTCTAATAAATAAATTATAAAGGGGTAATAGCCTTCCTAGAATCATTATGATTGTAGAATTATGGAAAATTAAATGAAGTCGGCTATGATAATATGATAAGACTATTGTTTGTTTATTGTGTATTATTTCATTCATGCAGAAAAAAGTCAAACTGAAAATCATATTAGGAACCAATTAATGCGTTCCTAAAAATTAAATCCATAAAAACAGTCAGTTTTAGTCTAATTTCTGTTGAACTACGGTTAAGTATATAAAGAACCAGATTATTAAGAGACTTATAATCTTCCGAAGTCAGCAATTTTGCAGAATTTGGCTCTTTGTCAAATCTATTTTAGCTTAAAATAAGAATTTAATTCTGAATTTCAAATTATTCACTAATCTCACTGTTTTTTTCACGATAATGAGGGGCCACAGCCGTGCCCCGCCAAGCTGAGCACGGCCGTACAGTCACCAGCATTAATATCTGCCACAGCGAAGCGTGCAAAAATATCTGACACGTCCTTCCAGCCTTAGAAATAGAGTCGTATCAAATATTTATGCACGCTTGTTGTGTCAGGTGCTGGTTGACTGTACCATCTTTTTCTTAAAGCGACACATGGCATTTCTGACCTCTCTGTAACTTTGTTATGGATAAAGCAAAAAGTTTGAATTTTTATTACACATAGTAGTAATATTTCTGACATGTGTAATATTTGTAACACCTGTGTATGATCCTGCAATATAAATAATTTCATTTCATTTCTTTATCAAAAGGAAATATTTGACATGTAGGTATATACCTACAATACCTAGAGTATATATTCTCTACTAACTTAAATTAAATTAACTTAATAATTGTAAGGTAGATTATTCTTTTAATAATTATGGTGCCGTGTAATTGGAAAGTCATTATTATTATTATGGAAACTAAAATGACTTATATTGATACGGCCACTATAAACGTCGATAGGTATAAAACATAAATTATTATTATGTTATTGGTATTATAATTTTTTTATAATTGTTTAAATAACAGTTTATAACAGCATTTTCTAATAGATGCTTGATGCTTCTACAGACTCTGACTAATATAAAAATAACTGAGTTTTACGTGAGATCTCATATTTTTTTTGTAATGGTAAAACTGTGTTGCGAGTCTTGGCGTTTTTTCAACGACA
This sequence comes from Choristoneura fumiferana, assembly GCF_025370935.1. NCBI lineage: Eukaryota > Metazoa > Arthropoda > Insecta > Lepidoptera > Tortricidae > Choristoneura > Choristoneura fumiferana. The sequence continues at coordinate 12,881,856 of NC_133489.1, forward strand.
GTCTGTTTTATGGCTTGAAAAATTTTCTGTGTACAAACGATATGTATTAATAGAAAATATCTGTAATATTCAGTAACATACGTAAACGTTTTGGATATCGCATTGGGAGTGTTGAGGGGCATGGCATGGGCATGGGCAATGGCATCGTGTGTGTGGGCGTGTGGGGCACTCACCCCGTGGCCACAGCAGGCCCAGCAGCAGCAGCAGGCCCGCGGGCGCCGCCAGCAGACAGCGGCGCGCGCGCCCGCCCATGTCAGCGCCGCGCCGCCGCCGCGCCGCGCGTCGCCTGCCCGCCGCGCCGCGCCATCGCCCGCCCGCGCGCCCGCGCCCGCTCTCGCTTCCGCGTGACGCCCACGCTCGCGCTACTCTTTCTACACTCCCGACTCTCTGTTGAACACGATCAGTTTAAAATTTAATTCTTTTGTCGTTAACATATATTAAAATGATCACGACCGCTCGCCGACGGCGTCGCTTGCCGCCCAGAGTTCGAGCATCGCCGGCTGCGGTACGGTGAGGTTTGAAGTTACGGTGTGTTTTAAAGCATTGTTGTTTAGCGGAGTGCGGCCGACCGTGGGGCAGCGGAGCCGCCGGTGTGCGGACTGGCGGAGCGCCGAGGGCGCGCAGCCGCGCTCCCCGCGCCGCCGCGTCGCCGCCGCCCATTCAAGCCGCGCCGCTGCCGCCCTCCGACCACGCAGCCTCTCCGACCTTGTCATCTCTCGCAGCCGATGGGGTTGCCCGTTGCCTCACCACAATTGCTCATATTTATTGCAATTTTCTTGATGACTTGGGCTTTCATGCGTATCCTTTTCATGACCCCTTTGAAAAACTTAACTCTACCGAAAAACCATTTGATTAAAAGTAGGTCACAACACAATGATAGCACGTTAAAACAATCGCTTTTAATCAAAGTAGTTTACTGAAATAAATTAACAATACTAGCGTCTTTATTTTAAAATATTTTTGAAATTTATTCGGGTAAGGCAACAAAAATAAAAACAATTACGGGGAACGCCAGGTTCACGACATGGCATCACCGCCGACTTGCCTGCACCGCGTAGCCCGCACATTGTCGAAGAGCATTCTCCGACACTCACGGCCTACTAAATTATGCTAATATTGCCTCTCAAATAGGTTTACGCCTTTGCTTGCGTTTAATTATTACTAAACGAGCATAGTTGTCACAGCCTTATCTCTTATGTAGATATGCGTAGGTAGCGCATGATGATTAAAACAAAACACAATTGATCTGCATCTATTAAATTATTTAAATATAACAATATAGTAGGTTTTTAGTTCGTTTTTTGTACAAAAAGTATCTGCGATGGTTATTAAAACATCAATCGTACTGAAAAAATATCTGCGTTTGGTCTCATGGGAATGAATAAACAGCTGTTACTGCTAATTTTGAATCTGTTTATTTTTTATTTAGGTTTAAAAACCATTTTTCTAAACTGAGGGTAATTTCAAAAAAATGATTGCATTGAAAAGAAATCGTGATCAAACGATCAATGAGTGCCCGGTTCAGCTAAACAAAATGCCGCCAAGCCCCGTTGCAACGCAATCGGCACTCACTATAAATATTGTGCTATTAGTGGTATTCCCAAAATCCGGCAGTTGTGTTGACTGGGCCGAGGGGGGTTGCGGCGCGGTGCAGGCGCGGGGGGGCGGATGCTGCGCGGGCCGCGGGTGCGATCAATGAGGCTCGCTCCCCGCACCGCGCTGCCTTAACCCCTGCCATCACCGACTTTTCCGCACTCGCAACATTTGCCGAGGAAAACTTGGAGTGCTACGAATTGCTACATTCTATATGTGTATGTAGTACTTCTCGAGTAAGTAAAATATGCGGCAATCTGTACGTTGGGTTCATTACGACACAAAGCGGCGTCGAAAAAAAACGAGGTGAATCTTAGTGTTGAATATTGCATTGTAAATAAATGGTCGACACAAGGAGCTCTATTTTACAAAAGTTCCATCACTTATTTTTTTTTATTTTGTGATACAATAACGAGTATACTCGTAAGGTACACCAGCTCGATACCTGCTAAGAATCAAGTGAGACTTCCTCTATCTATTTATACAATAACCGTATATCTTTAACTCTATTCACCAGGCAATTAACTCCAATGTTATCAGCCGATAGGCGTGTATCATGGCCTAACGAGGAACATCGGCTTATTAAGTAACGTGATCGTCTCCAAAGATAAGGGCGTATGTGTGCCTGCCTATATTTTTAGCTGGTGAAGAATAAGATTCATAAGTTTGTGAAGTGACAGGCGACTGCGCTAAGCACCGTTGAACCTATTTGGCTGACATTCACAAATAACGCCGGTCGCTATAGAAGGTGTCAAGTGGGTCGTAAACCCCAGCCGTCAATAGCAACGACCTTACCTTTGCCATCCTGATTATTCCCACTTTACTACGTAGAAAACACAAGGAAGCATAAATGGTACAGGTTTCTTTTGCATAAAAATTGGAGATATCTTTACATACCTAGGTATTTTTTTACGTTTTTTTAGTTAGTAACAGTAACTGCTTAAATTACGAGATCATAAATTATTGCTTCGTCAAAAGTTAGTTTTTTTTTCTAGGCTGCAATGTTAAATATCAAATTTACAAGTACGTGGATCGTACAAAGAATAAGAAACAAAAGTTATCTTTGTTGTGGACATAAAGATATTGCGTTGAAAGTAGACCAAGCGTTCTAAATGCGCTTAAATATTAGAAACTAACTAAACTAGCTGTAGTGTAAGCCCTTCAAATAAATTTTGGTGCATGACATAAAATGTAGTCTATGTAATTTATATTTTAAAAGCTCCGGTACAACCCTGGTAGAACGTACTTTTCATTGCAGTAAAATGAAAATCGGCCTGACACATTGCCAAATGGTTTCGACAAAGAAAGAACAATCCGTCTTCAGTTTGTATTTGCATCCGGATCTAACGAAATCAACGTTAACTTAACATTTTCACCAAATTGATCAATGTTGCACAGTTTCGACTGAAACAAAATCGGATTTCAAGATTCCAGCAAGGTTTCGTTTATTTTTACTGATTTCAAGTTAGAAGAAAAACGCTGCATCGCAGGCGAGTGCAATCAGTCGTGGAATGTCGTGGTGAGGATTTTAATTCAACACCGACAAAACTACACCGCAGCGTCGCGCAATAATTTTATTATCTCACTCTTACGTACGATACGCGATGTGTGGGAGTGGGATACTAATCTCGCTGTCACATGGTTCTTATATTTCTTGGGAGGTGTAGAATAGAGATCCAGAGCTAATGTCGCGGAAACTGATAATGAAGGGTGTTCGCTCGTTACCGCGCCGCGACGCGCTCCCGACATTTGCCGCTTTCACGCGGGCTTACTCTTCAATTATGAGTTTTCTAAATTTGCAGGTTATCAGACATTGCGTGGGTGATGTTCTGGAAAAAGAAATGGTCCGCAACAGCGTTAATCAGCCGTGTACATATGATTAAAAGTTTGAAGTCTGCGCTCTGCACTGTTTATATTGAAGACTATACTGGATAAGCCATTTAACAGGAGCATTTATTTAGTTATTAAAAAAAAAATGTTTTCTCAGTAAGCGATTGAAAATCTTAGGAAAAATAAATATACTTAAACCTTAAATAGTTAAAACATAGATCGTACTCGTCAAACTGAACGACATTAGTTCAGCGACTTTTAAAAATTATTAGTTTTTCTATTTATTTCTATTTACACTGTAGTTTTTTCGAAAAAGTAATGTAAGATACAAAGAGGGCTATCGCGAATGAATTCGCCGCTAGAGGCGCTAGTGTAGCGTGAGGTCTCCGAAATGTCAAATCTCATAGTTTTTGGGTGAGCTACGCGGGTTTATTTATAATTAGATTTTTTTTTTGAATATTTTGCATTACCTGAAATTAATTATGGCAATTATGCGTTACGGGGCAATGAATGTCTGTGTTTTGAGACAGTTTTGTCCTTTGGAAACTTTTGTCCTCCCTTTTTTTCCGAACAAAACGGGACTAACCAACACTGTGGTTGCTGGATATTTTTATGGTACGGTTTTAAGGTGTTTTAAATATGATTTTAATCTAAACTTTGTTTTAACGCCCGATAACAGACTCTGAAAGCCACACTTAAAAACCTCACGCAACAGTGCGCCATCTAGTGAGACAAAAAACGATAGCCCTCATTGTGATGTTTATGGCGAACATTGACAATACTATTTAATTTAGGTATATGAAAAAGGGAAAATCTAAAGAGTCGATTACTTTTAAAAGTCGATGAATTATATGTCGTTCAGTTGGATGAGTACGATTTACGTTTTAATTATTTGCTCCTGTTAAAGGGCTCACCCCATATTACCTGGACATAACTAACTGATTGTCTAATTAAGTTACAAATAGACCAAACTATTACTGGTTAGTCCCTAGGGCTTGGAACTTTTATTAAGGGCTTCTTTTTTATCATTTAGCAACAACTAGGGATTTTGTGAAAATCCCAAAGGATAGAGAATTCAGTAATGGGAGCGAAATGACGGGCATAACCTAGTAAGTATTTAATACTTGTTGAACGTAACAGTCATTTTAATATAGGATCAAATAAAGCCGAATGTGGGAAATCAGGGGAAAAAACTCGTGAAGTTTTGAAAATAGGTAACTGTTATACCTAGGGTGGGGGGTGTGCTGACGGCTGACGGGGTTGAAGGTAGGTATCATTTTTTAGGTTTTAGCTCATATCTCGAATATTTGTACACATAGCATTATGATTACTTCGGACGAAAGTTTCTACATAAAATTTTCTACAAATTTGGTCATAGGTATTCATTTTATCTGTAGGATTTATGCTTTAGGAGCTAATGGTTGTGTAAGTTTTAACAGATTTAAAAAGTAGACGATTTAAGAATAACGAAATGAGTTTTAAATTTTTATTTAAGAATAGAAAAAGCAAATCAGTCTGTCTTTATTATCTTATTCATCGTCTTCTACATCAACATCTTCGTCTTCCACTTCTACGATATTATCTACATGTACCTACATCGTTTGTACATGAGCCTAAGCAGTGGAAGCATACTAGACTAGGATCAGTGGTGGTAATTGGCTCCTCGCTTCCAACCCCACATTTCGGGAGGCATTTTGTTACCCAGCCACTCTTGTAGTTGGTGGAATACTTGTAATGCGTGATATTTTGCTGACCCTTTAGTAGGGAGGAGAGAGGTGAGATCAGCTTTAGACTTGCTGCTGAATTTTACAAAAAGCAAGTATCGATGGCTGTTAAGATCAAGCTGAGTACGGGCGCACGATATTATATTGTCAAAAACATCGTTTCTCTTGATTTTGCTATGGCTTCCGATGTTGATGTTACCCATCCTGTAGCTCCTAAAGCATTGATGGTAGAGCTAAAATAAAGATAATTTTGTCGGAAATTGTATGTAGAAACTTTTGTTTGAAGTAATCATAATTCTACTTAAACAAATATTCGAGATATGAGCTAAAACCTGAAAAAAGGTACCTTCAACCCCCCTACACCCTCAGCACAGCCCCCACCCTTGAGGACTTTTAGTATGTTCATCTGGATACTGCAAGGTAGGTATAACTGTACCAATTTTCAAAACTACATGTATTTCTTCCCATGATTTTGTTAATTTTCTCACCCTATTTGTCCTGTGTAGTGACTAAAAATAATAAGTTTATTAATGTGTTGAATAACAATTAAGTAAATAGTCAGAGTTTTAATATTTAGCTACACAATATTGTTAAGTCGTACCTATCCAATCCATTGTTTATAGCAGGATCCTACTCAGTATTTCCAATCGGTAAAGCCTTTTAAGTAAGGATTAATTTAAAGCTGAACATTTACATTTAAAACGCACCTATCAAAAGATAAGGCCGGCCAGGTAATTAACTAAAACACAATTAAAATTACAAGAAGGAACATGGTGGTAAAACTCTAGGTAAATGTATATTCGCAGCAAGAGCGATATAATTATTCTGATCTGATATAAAATGCCTACGACTCTTGAGAGCCATAAGGTAGTTGTTAAATTAATTGTCGAGTAAATATAAGGAACAAATACGATTCGGCTGAAATTTCGACCGTAGTCTTTATGAGGTGAACTAGATCTTTGGTAAATGGCAAATCTGTTCAGTCTGGAAGTTTGCGAAACTTGGAGAAAGCGCCTAGAAGCTGGTGAATAGGTCGCTAAGAACAAAAGCGGTTCATTTGCTGGAAACTAGGCGATATAATGACCGGCCCATAAGTGAAATGTCAAAAGTAAAGGTTAAATGTGACGGGTGTACGGCGTGGGCTCTATGGGCGCAGCCCGGAGGGCCGATTGCACATCGGCTTCGTGCCCAGCGCGCTGAACGAATAGAAAGTTTCATTTGTAAAGTAAAAGCATTATCTTAAACAAGTACTTACAGTACTTTATGGAAACCTTTCTTTTATTGGGGTTAAATTACTCCCTTTTTCTAGGAACACGTAATACACAACCTACAGAACGTACGGTCACAGCTTTATTTCCCAGATGGGTCCGGCAAAGGCGTGACGACAGATACCAAAACTCGGGCTTAGTTTCTGATTTATATACGTTCCCATTCCCCATTTCTAACGGAATAAAGGAACGTGTTATATAAGACCTAGGCCTTTCATTATAACCTTTAATGGGGCTCGTGCCATAGTTAAATACGACAACCATTTGGGAAAAGTTTTGTTTACGCGTGCAAAGGTACAAAATCGTGGTTGTAGTTTACACCAATTTACTCTCCGTCCGACCGCGGCCGGGCAACTTTTAGTTACTTTGTTTTGCCTAGTTTGTAGTTATGTTACCATTTTCAGCGCTAATGTATTGTAGAACTTTCTATGTTCGCACTCACTTCTTTAGACAGTAACGCTAGAATTTACCTTTTAATGGATTCGACTTCTAAGGCAACCAGGCAAATGCCCATTCTTAATGCACTTTGGCTGTAGTTTATCGCAAGGGAATCATACTTTTATGTCAATATGGATAACACGGACTATTTTCTTCGCTTGTCGTACTATAGGTATACCACCTCTCCTGGATGGAGAATACTATCTAGAGGAGGAACTATCGGTGTGTCTTCTTCTAGTGGTGTCCGAAGAAAACAGAGGAACTGAATGAGAAAGAGAGCTGCGGTTAGCCATGCTCCCTCTCAACAGTTAGTTAAACTGAGAAGTGGAATTTGTATTTTTTTTGCTATCATTGTAACTTTTTTGTCCAATTCAAAAGCCAATTTTGCAGTCAGAATGTTAGATGACAATCCTAAGCGGAATAAACAAAATTGAAATTACCACAAAACATCTTTTGATCTGAACAAAATTAAACAACCGGATGGACAACCTCCTTCTTTTGAAGTCGGCTAAAAAGCCCCGTGGATAGAAGTTGAAGAGGTCCTCTTTCGTTACAGTGTTCCTCGTACACTGGCATTTTTATTGTTACGGCGTAAATTTCTGTTGCGGTATCTATTGCATTTAGGTATAGTCCTTAAAACATTATACTTAATCTACATTTTAAAAACCAATCTGTTAAAAGCGGATGCTACTTAATTGTTTGCGACGCCTTCTACTAGTTAATCCGCAGATTAAACTTTGATCCATTAAAGTGCTTCCAACGAAATTTCTTCAATGGTTTTCTTTGCTTTACCCAGTTAATCTGCACATTAACGTGGACGTTAAAATTTGGTAAACTAATAAAGTCAGAATTGTAATTTATTGATGCAGAAAAAAATACGTTAGTATGTTTTAACTTCTCTTAGATGTAGTAAAGAGAACAAGCAATATTATAGACTGTAGTAATATTATGAGTCGAGTAGGTTGTTACATTTTCAGGTATCAAAGTATATTAGGTAGATGATGGTCAAATACCTATCTACATTTAAATACCAACTTTAAAATTTATCCACACTCATATTCAAGCTCATTAAAAAAAAACACGTTCAGCTGATATGAAATAGTTCAGAATAAAATATCTTACTTTCGTCAATAAGTGTAATACAACATTAAACCTTATATGTAAAGGAATATGAAGAAAGTAGCTATCTTACAGTATGGTTTGACGTTTTTTAGGCCTTTTCTGGCGTTTCTTGAAAATCTGTATACGGTATCCGGATTCCGGGTAAATCCGAAATGCACTTCGATGTTATTTTTTTAGTTCCATTTCCATACCATACCACCTACACACATTTGTCCACAAATAACAATTAATGTAAATAAAAATGTTTTGTTCATGTTGTTTAGTGATTGCAAATTTTGCAATACCTGAATCAAAATGAGCAATGTACCTACCTAGATCGGCCAGTGGTGTGTTGGTACATTGGACACTGGAATAATGGTGGCAGCTACAAATGCTCATTTAATATAATCAGTTTTTTCTCATAATTATTATTGGTTATCGTATTTCTAAATAGATTCATATAATCATTATAATTAGTCATGATATTAAAATAGAATAGAATTGTTATATTTGCCAGAATACTTATAAGTACAATAAATTACTAATCTATACTAATAATATAAAGAGGAAAGATTTGGATTTCTATAATATATGTAAATAGGAAATATTTGGATTTTTGTATTTTTGGATGTTTGTTAAGAATTAACACAAAAACTATTAGACCGATTTTAAACACAGACAGAAATGCCGACTAAAATCAGACCATGTTGTCCATACCTTTGTATAAATCCTTATGCAAATAAATAATTTTATATTCAAGACGGTTTCAATACTTGTAGATTACTTTGAATTATTCAAATCGGACATTCTATTAAAATATATTACGAATTTAAACATATCAATCTAACCAAAAAATGCATTTACTCTACGTTGACGCGCCCCGGCTTCGCGCGGGTCGGGTGTAGTTTTTCGGAAATGGAGTTGACAAAGTATGTATGAAGTGCCCTTGATTAGAGACCTTTTTAGAGTTCTGTGCCCAAAAGGTAATAAAAACTGGACCCTATTACCAAGATTATTACCAAGTCCGTTTGTCTGTCTGTTACTAGGCTGTATCTCATAAACCGCGATAGCTAGACAGTTGAAATTTTCCCAGATGATGTATTTCTGTTGCCGCTATAACAAAAATACTAAAAACAGAATAAAATAAATATTCAAGGGGGGCTCCTATAGGTACAGCAAACGTGTTTTTTTGCCGTTTTTTTGCTAATGCCTAATGTTGTGTAGGTACGGTACCCTTCGTGTAGGAGTCCGACTCGCACTTGTCTGATTTTTTTATTTATTTTGCCTGTGCAAAGCTGGGGCGGGTCGCTATACATATAATAAAGCTGAAGAGGGTCGAAAGTCTGTACATGGAAGATATCCGAAAAAAAGTCGGAATAACAGAACACGTTCCAACAGTTTTGAGATTTTTTGTCTGTTTGTCTGTTTATTTGACCGCGCATTACATGAGAACGGCTGAACGGATTTCGGGAGTCTGAGGAATACTGCGGTGAGAGACTCAGTGGCGCTCTAGCCAGGCAGGCCGCATCGCTTTCGTCTGAAACGGCAAGCCACCGCGAGTTTGGGTTGCGATCCCAAAGAAATCGTACGCAATCTTTGAGATCGCTCGATGTAGGAAAATAGTAAGGGAGGATTTCAAATCTTATTCCTTGAGAATTATGGATGTGAAACTTGGTGCTCAGATTTTTCAGCTGATTATTTAGCCGTAGTTTGAAGGGATTTTTCGAAAATCCCACGGAAACGGGCAATGCGGGTCATTCACCTCATTCCAATGGAGTATAGTGTAAATATAGAAATCTACGTTGACGAAGTCGCGGGCAGAAGCTAGTATAAAATATGCGATTAGCGAAGTACCTATGCGGCACACGTCAAATGCACATACCCATAATGTTAAACAATTTGGTCTCGAAGTATATTGGCACAGGTTCGTGTAAAAGCTGCGCTGGCGCTCCGAGTAGCGTGACCGCTCAATGGCTGCCCGCAAATTGCACATTACACGCATTCACCTCAGCAACCGGCCATTAGTGCATTCCTGGTGATTACTTCATAACTAAACTGCTGACCATAGAAACTGTTACATTTTTTGCCCAGCGATATCGATTTCTGTGAAGCGATAAAGGAAATCGATAAATAGTGAAATTTTGCTTTATTTAGGCAGGTAATGTTGAACTGTTTTGTGTTTTAATATTGAAATGGTGTAACGCTGCGTTACGTTACGTCATTCTTTGCCAAAATAAGGCAAAAATGCTACATGAAGTATTAGTGGAAAAACATAACATAGTAACATTTATGCGGTTACCAAATATTGGTAGGGATGACATTTGGTCGAGCGTTGTACAATTAAATTAGAAAATGTTTATTGCTTGATAGTACATAGAATTTGGTTATGAGAGCGAACGAATGAAACCACTTAATGTGTCGATAGATACAGCCAGTATGTCGATTTGTAATTAAATCAGAAACATCAGAGGAAATAATTATTTATAAGTTGATGACAGTTGATAAATACTCCTGTATAAAACTCAAAGCTGTTAATGGGTCCTTTGACAGGTTAACTTATACAAGTAGGTAGTTTGTCCTTATTAAATGTCTAATGATCAATGTGATAAATAAATAACTAATCAAATTAATTTAATTGTTGTGAATGGAGCAACGGTCAAGTTTTATTTTCTTTTTTTTAGGTAGTTTAATGGTTATAACAACTCTATCCTACAATTACCCTACTTCCTTTAATATTTTCTAAGTTATAGTTTCTTTCTTATTTGCACTCGTAAAATTATTTAACTCAATTGAGATTTTTAATTAAAAAACTACGTCGATTTTTAATTTTTGCTTCATTAAATGTAAATTTTAAAGCATTCGGCACAATACGAACGTACCTAAGTGCTAAACTGCGAGTTAGAATAACCCCAGGGTTGACAACAGCAGCAGCCCAATTCCATTACAGCGATCATCTAAATCGGCTGATGTGGGCTGGAAGGGTTTCATCAATATTGCATAAGCTGTGAAACATTATACGGTTTTGTCGTTATTGGCTGGCCAGTGGCGGCAGGTCACGTTGATTACTTATTGATGACCGCGGTCGGCGCCGCGCTGTGATAAATATGGACCAACTGTGCCATTGATTAAAGAAGAAATTTTATCATACCGACAAATTGACCGCGGGCAAGATACGCGTGGTTTACGCCGTCCAAAATGTGGTGAATGTCTAGTTAGATTATTAAGGTCACTGACCATAGCTCTACTAGGCCCCTATTTTCTAAACTCTATGGATAACGCTGACATTTTGGTCTAGACTTCATAATCAATATGAAGCCCAATTTAACACGGAACTTTTCAAGGCAGAGATGTGCGTGTTTCGAATGATTGTAGTCACTACTCGACTGACATATTTTTGAAATAAGAGCTAGGATTTAAAAAAAATGCAGCTCAGAGTTGTAAATATATTGCTACCTCATCATCATCATCTCAGCCTATATATGTCCCACTGCTGGGCACAGGCCTCCTCTCAGAACAAGAGGGCTTGGCTCTACATAGTTCCCACCTGGCATACAGTGATTGGATTTGACCTATTACTAAGAACCATTGAATTGCTTTTGAAGGTTATTGTGAGAGAAATGTCACTTTGGACACAAAAAATGCATTTTCACCGCTGCACCGCACTAAGCGTTGCGTCTAGAGGGCAGATAATATTCTCCTCAAATTAAATTCTAGAGACATGAATTTCGCAAAACTCAGAGTTGTGTTGCGAGCCGGGGTTTGAACCCACGACCCTCTGCTTGAGAGGCGATAGGTCAAACCACTAGGCCACCACGCCTATTGCTACCTATACTTACATATTTTATAGAAAATCACAAATCACTCATTAACAACTCGAAATTAATTGCCGTATATTATGTACATACTACAGAGGCAGGCTGGCAGCTGCACTTTTGAAAGAAGCATAATATACATATAATTAAGACAGTGATGGTACTTAGCTCTACATCCAGAAAATACGTACCCATCCTGAAGCATACAGGATGATTGGTTATTTGACCTATTACTAAGAAAGTAATACTTAAACGAGTTTAATTTTGGAATTTTCGATATATTTTAATACCAAATTTAATTTGTGAATCGACAAATGATCCTATCTTTGGACACAAAACAGATCGCATATTTGGAGCGTGAGTAGAAATGTACTCAGATTTATTTTTACTTGTCTCACTGAGCAATTATTTTTCAATTCTCATCAATTAGAGCTCTAGAGACAAATATTATTACTTGTGATTTAACCACTTATTTTTAACGTTTTGGGTTTTTATCACTTGCTTGTTTATTAAAAAGAATATGGTGAAATGGTTTTTGTTTAAAAAAAACAACAAGAAATTAAATAACTTGAAAACGACTCTACTTAGACCCCTAGTTGACTGGACCAACATTATTGAAAATTGGCTCTAGTATAAGCTCTTTAAAGAATCGAATTAGCATGCATCTTGTAGGTATCTCAGTGCCTCCATACGTCACACGTTACATTCCGCACTGGTAATAACACAACCCCAACTATTTAAAACAACCAGCATGTCCGTGCTCCAATCTGTAAAGTTTCCCCAACATGGCATGAAATACAGTTATTTCTTACTAAACTACTGGCCACCAGGTCTACCCCTTTAATAAAACGTGCGAGTGAATAATATATATATTTGAGAGGTCGTTGAAGCTCCCGTGTTAGCACTTTGTAATGAGCCTTCAAGTGTCGGGAAAGTTTTAGCGGATGCTTCACAGGGAACTCTCAGCTTTATTGGCTTGGGTTGGTAGTGAAAGACGTTCCAAAATTAGTTTTGTTTACATAGAAATCGTTCTTTCATGGAAGTGGTTGGATCTTTTTGTATAAAACTTCATACACTTTACGCATTTATTTAAAAAACTTAATAAGAACAATAGTTACTATTATTATTAATGTGTACCAAACTACACATATACATATTTATTATGTCGGTACTTATAGGCGTTAGTTATGTGTTCATATTAACTAAATAAAATAAAACATAAAACTATAAATCGAATTAAAAACTTCTAGCTAAGTATTTTTACTTCAAACCTAGCCTAACCTAGGTTGAACCTAGCCATTGCATTTTATAGTTTATGTATGATTAAACAAATTTAATTTTTTACTTTCATTCTCTTTGATGTCACGGAACTCATTTCATATTTCATAGGAGTACCTAAAGTAAATGTTCTTGTAATAACACGGAAAATTGTCAAAACACATTGATTGCTAAAGCAGCGCCTACGCCGATTTTTTACGAGAGTACAGTTAAGGCCGGTTTGTGTAATATAAACACACCTACCGTAGACAGCAGCCGTTCTCTCATTGACTGCATTTGAGTAAATCTCACTCGCCCGTTACGGGCAAGTCGGCGATATTTATTAACCTGAAATGAGAAAAATGCAGATAGCCTCATTTGCTCCCCATTTAGAGGGGAATTACTTACCGGTTAATAATGTGGAACGTTTACTTACATACGTGGTTCGGTAACGTTTTAAAGTTATAGCTACCTAGTCCTATCCTAGTAACCTTGGATACGAATGCCGAACTAAAGAGTAAAATTAATTGAATATATTTGGATTTGTTCGTATCGGCGTAAAAGTAAACAATTAAACAATGCGTTCCAATTAATGCGCGTATCAATGCGGACGTCAATAAATGGAGAGAGCGTTTGTCGGTTTTGTGTTTGAATGCTTAATATAAGCAGACAAACTAGTGATTTGTAAAACAGGTCTGCTTAAAAATATGCAAAGGTCGTTTACCTTTCAAAAGGAATTGGTTGAAATATTATGCGATACCTCCCTCCCTCGATAGTGTTCAGCGCTTTATGTTTCGGCTTGAGAAGACCTGTCAGACAGAGACAGCTGGCGCCGCTGCAGTCGCCATTCACGAAACAAATATGATTGACAGCTTTATAACTGTGCACCTATTATGAATAACCATCTATTAGCATACATTTTGATCCTAACACGTGTGTTCCGTTTTTATCACATTTATAATAAGAATATAACGTTCCACTAATGAGTAATTATAACAAAGTAACAAACGGACGAGAGTAGAAATGCGGGTACTCTAACATTGCATTGTAGTTTGAATCTTCAAATATTTAATAGGTCTGCGTGACAATGACACCGTGAATTTTCAAGCGCACCGTGAGAAAGGCTCCTTATTTGAAAGCTAAAAATTCTTACCTAATTAAACATCCAATCATACAATAGCTCTAAATGAACGCGTCGTCATCATGATACTCTCGAGAGAAATTTAAAACAAAACTTCTGCCAATGTCTTGTTACGTTATTTGTTACGTAGATTATACCTACCCGTATACCAGTAATGGAATCTACTATACTCGTAAGTAATAGTGTTTGTTTTTTTGTTTAAAAGGTGTATTAGCACTTAGAGCGTTGAATGATTGAATTAGCAATTGATTGGCCGACACGACAAAAAGGAAAAGTGAATACAAAGTTATCTTTCGTGTTATCTTTGTGAGAGAATGGTACCTATCTACTTTCACTGTCTTTCAGTTCATCAACACCTCGGCCCAGACCGGGACGGGAAGCGGGTGGCAAATATTCTAATCAAGAGTTATGCTGTGGTTCGAGGGGCACTTACATGCAACCGACGTACCTATATCGAGAACAGCGAAGCCAACCCAATAGGCAAGTGTTACGGAATTACCTAATTCAATTAGAGCTGTTGAGTCGGCTTAGAAACGAAGGTAAGTTACGCCTCGTTAGTCGGGTGAGCAAGATCGCGAGGAAAAAGTGTTTTTCTTCTGATACCGAGAAAATGTATTTTGTTTGCAAGAACATCGTTCTTTGCTAGATAGGTATATTATATTGTTATAGGATCCGAACTTGTGACAATCTGTATTACAACTTTGCACGGAGAAAATGAAGTCCAGTCCACCTCTCGTCGGTTCGGGTTAAGGTGACATAGAGAAATGCGAAACTTTCATTGAGATTGTGCGCGGCACGGTGTCAAGTGCGATTATAAGCAACTTTGTGGCAGGGCGCGCGGTGAGAGCGCGGCCCGGTTGCGACCGGTCGGCCCCACCGCAGCGGCGCGCGCGCACACGCCGCTCTGCGCCGCCGACGTCGCGACGCTCGCTCGCAGCGCACCCGTGTGCGCTAGTCCGGACACCACACCACCGCGACTTCTTGGATTTTACATACACCCTTGCTAATGTGAGTTGAGCTTAAACTTTGGAAGAAGTGATTCGGGACGTTCGGTTGTTGAGTGTACATACGTTGTATTCGGACCAGTGAATAGGGTAAGTTGACTATATTATTTGTTATTGTAAACAGATGATAAACAAGTAGGCCGGGTGCGAGTTACTGCGGCTCGGGAAATAGGCTAAGGTCAGCGAGGCGAGTGCGGTAATGAGATTAGGGGCGGCTGCGGCGGTCGAGCGAGCCGCGATCCCTCACGTCCCGTGCCCGCCTCGCTGCGCCCGCGACACCGGCGCCCCCGCCCGCCGCACCTGTGCCTATAATATACGCCCGCAATCTCTCGTTTCCCAACGCGTTTTTCACTCCCATTTATGGGATCCTTGTTGCGCGACTTTACGGTATATGCCGGTTTTTATAGTTTTATTTAAGCGTTTTCTTGTAAATCTATTTGTACCTAAGTGTTATTTATTATTTTGCTTGTTACAACAATTTTGTAGGAAGGCGGTGGTTGATAGTAAATAATTGTATGACTATATTCCATTTATTTTAACATTTGAAACTTTACGGTAAAAAATGCACACTTTTTTAAAATTAAACAACGGAACTGTTTAAAATTGTGTGAACTTCTATAGTAAAAACATAATAAATAACGCTAATAAATGCACATGTAGGTATTTTTAGTCCATTTGTGTTCGAAATATCGAGAAACGTGTCTTACAATTTGATCGTTAGTTCAAATCTTAAATTAAACGGAGTATAGTGTTTACAAACTATATATCACATACCTAGTCACAATTACGAATAGGTATGCACGAACATTGATGATTGGTAAAATGATTCATTAATTACTTGGACAGTTTAGTTCTACGATAATTTGTAGCATTAAGTACTCGTAGGTACTACACACATGTGCACGGCACGAAATAAATCTGTTAGCATTGTTTTTGCAGCAGAAACTTAATAAGTAAGTGTTAAGTAGAAAGAAAAACGAACACGGGGCCCATCATGACGACCGGATGGCCAAGTGGTTAGAGAACCTGACTAAGAAGCTTGAAGTCCTGGGTTTGATTCCCGGCCGGGGCAGATATTTGTATGAATAATACGAATGTTTGTTCTCGGATCTTGGATGTTTAATATGTATTTATCTATATAAGTATGTTTATCCGTTGCCTAGTATCCATAGTACAAGCTTTAATTAGTTTGGGACTAGGTCAATTGGTGTCAAGTGTCCCCTGATATTTATTTGTTTTGGTTTTGTTTGCTGACATTTAATTTCTTTTGAATAAAAATCACAAAATAAAAATAAATGAACGCGATAATTAAAATTAAAATAAAGCAATGCAAAAACGAGTAAATGCTGTGAATAAAAAGAGATAGGCGATAAAGGGTGCGTTTCGTTTATTTATTACCTTCGCTTAGCAGAATGAATTTAAAAAGATGCGCAATTTTCATACAAGCACGAATTTTATTTTTCTCTTAGAATGTTGGCACAAACATTTTTTTTGAGCATATTGGGAATTAGGGACTATCAAAAATATGCATCTGAGTTTTACTTTTAACACTTTCAACCTATGACTCTGGAAATAATAAAAAAATATGGGTACACACTAGATAGTTAATAATTAAATTAAGTTACAAAACTATTCAGCCTGAGACGTATCAATCCGAGAGGATACCTTGCCTAGCAGTGGAACGAATGCGTGGTGGTGCGTATGATATTATTACGCTGAAAACCTCAGACACCCCAACTGATTTATTTTTATTTAGTTTTGCAGGTGGTAGGACCTTGTGCAAGGTCCGCCCGGATTGCTATCACTTTCTCCTATGACTGGAAATAACAGCAAAATTGCACACTGATAGTTTTTAATTCAAAAATACAGCCTGTGATATCTGGCACTTGAGGTATTCTATAGGCCTCTAGGTGGCAACGCATCTCAATACCCTGGTGTTGCAGTTGTTATTCAGTGGTATCTCTTACCATAATGAGACCCACTTGCTCGTTAATCCATCAAAAAAATGTCTAGAATTAATGCCCGTACAAATACCTTAATTATCAAAAAAATGCTAAGTCTAGAATTATACCTACCTACTTGGTTTCTAATTAATAAGCAGTTATGAGGATGAGATTTCTAATTATATACTCGTAATTTGTACTTGTCAGTTGCTCTTCGGCATTTTTTGTAGAAAATCGAAACTGACAGGAAGACGGCTAGTATTAAATTATCATTATTATTATTAAAAAGCCGTGGTGGCCTAGTGGTTGGCCTATCACCGCTCAAGCAGAGGTTCGTGGGTTCAAACCCCGGCCCGCACCTCTGAGTTTTTCAAAACATGAATGAAATCATGTGCGAAATTACATTTGAAATTTACCACGAGCTTTACGGTGAAGGAAAACATCGTGAGGAAACCTGCACATACCTGTGAAGTAATTCAATGGTATGTGTGAAGTTCCCAATCCGCACTGGGCCCGCGTGGGAACTACGGCCCAAGCCCTCCCATTCTGAGAGGAGGCCTGTGCCCAGCGGTGGGACGTATATATAGGCTGGGATGATGATTAAATTATCACTGCTTGTTATTGGCTAACAAAATTTTCGGGGGAGTAGCGTTTTGATATGTTATAAAAAATATGACATTTATTTGGTGTCAAAAAATTCTACGGTGTGGTAAGAATTTGCAACAAAAACAAAATTCAACGATACCGCATCCTCGTAAAGAATGTACTTTCTAAATCTGTGTCAAGGTAGCAAAAAAGGATGTCGGTGTAATGCGCACAATCGTAACAAGTGACGGACGTGTACCAAATGATTCATAATATTTTCACAACTTGCTATGAATGTTAAGATGCTAATTAAGTTTTTTTGTCATTTCAATTGTCTGGAAGATGTTTAATCCGGCTTTTATTATAATGATCCGCATAATGACGGCGGTTCCCACGATACGTTAAACATAGTTATTATCTAGTTGTCGATCGAGCCTAACTGCATGAGTAGCAAAAACTGTCGCGATGAATACTGGTACCACTTTGGTGGACTTTTTTAGGGTTCCAACTTTCCAAGGGTCCAAGCTTGAGGTCCCGGGTTCGATTCCCGTGTCGGGGCAGATATTTGTATGAAAAATACGAATGTTTGTTCTCGGGTCTTGGGTGTTTAATATGTATTTAAGTATGTATCCATATCTATATAATTATATTTATCCGTTGCTTAGTACGCATAACACAAGCTTTGCTAAGCTTATACTTTGGGACTAAGTCAATTGGTGTGAATTGTCTCGTGATATTTAATTAATTAATTTAATTTAATTTATTTCTTTAAGGGTGCCAACACGAAGGCTCTGCTGTCTGTCAGTTTTTATGCTTTAAACTGCCTCTATATAACAAGTAGACACTTAAGCACATATTACTTACTCGCTATAACAAGTAAATAACAACAATATTCGTATCAGAAATCCTCTCGTGTTGTGAGTATGTATGGCTGATAGTGTTTCATTTTATCTGGGCCTATATACGTCTCACTGCATAATACGAGTATATGCCTCCAGTCAGAATGAGAGGCATTGGGCCATAGCTCACGCGCGGTCCCAGCATGGATTAGGAACTAACTAACTTGACAGAACTTATTTACCACGACAGGATTAATTTCCTCTTTTCATTTAATAGTTTAAAACTAAAGGGACTTCCTACACAAAAGCGATTTTTCAGCGATTTTAATAACGGCAACTTGACGACGGCACAGCGTTCTCTCCGTGCGCTAACCCGGCTCGCACTTCGCCGGTTTTATAAAGAAGTGTGTAGTAGCCGTAATTAGTCAATAGCTTGTTAAGGTTCGAGTAGTGTTCCATGTTGTCTTGTTACTTTTGGTCGTTTTATATTACTGTCATGTTTCCATATCAAACATGTTTACATATATATATTATATAAGGTTCCAACAAATGAATCCCAGGCAGTTCTATACACTTTTACTTCAACTGTTTGTGGGTAGAAATGTTTTTTTACCAAAATAAATCACGAATATTTCAGCAGTTTATTCAGTTAGCCTGCCTCAAACAGCCTTGTTAATGTTTTTGAGGATTTTAATAGAATTAATTTAAGGTAAACGTCCGAGTAGGTACTCGACATATCAATGTCTAAAAGATGACACCGTACTATCACCTCCTCCCCTAGTGACATAAAATTAAAGATGTCAATAATTGGGACAGTGACGAGCACTCGTACGATTATTTAATTTATTTGTGTTTATCAAAAATTTTCATGAATTGTTCAATGTTAAAAAAGTATCATATCAAAGGTTTGACTATACTTCGAATAAAAAACTCCTATGAAAATATTCACCAGGGTGGTGTCTTTAGTTAAATTAAATTAAACAACTGCTTGTAAGTATTCTATTCTGGATAAATTTTAAAACAAATTAATTATACATGCTATTGTGACAACAATGCATAGATAGGTACCGATTATGATACAGGTATTACTGAGACTTCTTTGTGCAATAATAGCTTCAAGTTCGTACACTTATTAATAAATTTAATAAGAATAATACTTAATCTTTAACTTTTGCAAGTTTAAATCAATTTTACACCTGTTTATTGTAACTTAATTAAATTAGCACCATTTAATTAAGAGAATAAGTTGAATAATGCCTTCGTTTGTAGAAAATTAAACGCCTGGCCGTTTTTCATGCATAACGGTAAATATTTACAATGAAAATGATTACAATAACCCAATTTCAAAAATGATAGGGTACTTAAAGTTGTGACCACACTATAAATACCTTTTGTATCGTATTTATCGCCTTATCAGATCTTAAATATCTTTTAAGGGGCTGAACTAATACGATTATTGTGTCAACTGAATCGTGATCGCTTTGCCTGACCAGGAAAATAATTATCAATTACTTTGAGAACGTTCTACGATGAATCAAATGGTTCGACTGTACATACATACATCATACATGTATATACACTGTAACTATACATGTACATGCAGACGAATAGACAGACTATTCTAGACATAACAAAAACATTAAATTTAGTTAACTATATAGTAATATTCATATAACATTAATTGAAACTCAATTTTAATTCCCCAGTGAAGAAAGTTTGAATAACTAAACTTAACTATTTAAGTACAAAACTGATATTAGTGTTTAATGTAAGTACTAAACATGAAAAAATACAGTCAATCTAATTACCTTTCGGTTTGTAACGATTAAGATGTTGCCCTAAAGAATAAATGGCCTACAATCCATTCACGTCGTCTGCCGCAGTTGAGTCGCAGACGGCTTGTTTTTTGCCTGTTTATATGAGAAAACTCGTTAGCTAGCCAGTTGTCAAGACAGGCTTTTTGGTGTTTGCCTTTGGAATCGAGCTCATTGGCTCATTGGTCAGGCACGGATGCTCGTAGGATGTTAACCTCTCGAAGAATCGCACGATCCGCGCCGAGCTGCTGATGTCATGCAACCGCCCACTGCACCGCCACCTAGCTATCACTTAATGGCCATTTACATTTTAAAAATATCCGTAGAATATGTTTATTGATTTATTTTCTAAAGTCAACGATTGCTCAGTATTCAAATATGAATTTCGTTTTAGAAAACACTAACGACTTTAGGTAACCTACTTGCCAAACAATACCGTTTAAGAACGGTGCTATAACCCACTACGACTACATATATTTTTATGCTAAACGCGTCAAGTTAAATCATGTTTATATTGATTTGTTTTAAGAACGGAAGACGGAAAATAATCATTAAAAATACGGCACTTAAATTACATTCTTATCGTCCGTCGATTTATCATAGAGACGCGAAAATTTCGGTAATAAAAACTTTCTGTAGCTTTATATAATTTAATCGAATTTTAAGTCTAGTTTAGTAAGTCATCTATATTTTCGGTAAGTATGATATTACTTGTAGGATGAAGTGTAATCAGGAGTCCATGCCAGCCACTGTTGATGTTTTTATGTTTTAATAATTTATTTGCCAGGCTTGTGGGCGATATTGCGCTGCGGGAGACCAACTTATTAACTTTTCCGTTTTGCATTCCACCAAAACAGAATACTCAAGTTTTATATTACTTTAAGTATGATTAAGATAAGTTTTTGTTTCTACAAAATAATGTCACTTTAGGGAGGTCTATACTTCTCTGAGCTCGTGACGGATGATTCTTTAAAACTGTGCATGCAACACAGAATCGCTTCATTATACGTAATGAAGCGATTTCAATATTGACAGTGTGGAAAAACTCATCTACTCTAAAAGCTCAAAAAAAATCATTTAATTTCCATCGTATGGTTTCACATATTTTTTATAAAATTAAGTATGTAAACTAGGTAACTAGCAGATTGATATGAATGTAAGAGACAGTAAAAAATGCACAAAATCTTCCCGATAATGAAACAGCAAATAAAAGAGACTTTCTGTTTTTTAAATAAAATTAACTAAGGGAATGAAATAGTGCTTGAAAGTTTTTATTAACATATTTAATCACTTTAGAAAACAATTTTTTCCTATTTATGAGAAGATGGACACAAGAGACCGAAAAGATAGAGTTGTTTTGAGAAAAGGGTCGACGATCAAAGCCCACCTTTGCGCCACTACCGTGACCTCAGACCCGTAGTACAACGACCAAACACAATAAGGAACAAAACGATAAAAATGCTGAAAGGTTATCGCAGTCGGGATCACTTGTTATTCCTCTGTGCTCGCTGTTTTTGGCGACACATCTCGATAGCGTCTGGACCACTCGCCTCGAGGCGGGTTCTCACTAAGATAAGATATTATCTAACTTATTTCAATTTTGTCGGAGATAAATGCGGAGGAGGGCGCAGCGTGATGAGATGAACCGAGAGACGCTGACATATCGCTGTTGTGGTTGTGGCTTATGACGCGCCGACTCGCCGAGCCGCTATGTAAATGTCGAATGCCGATGGAGTCATAGGTTCGAGAGTCAATGTGATTATCATGGCGAATTCATATAGAAAATCACGTTTTTACATAATTTTAACGGGTGTTAGAGAAGATGAGGTTACGAATTCGCGCATCATACTTAAAATATATTTAGGCGCTTTCTAAATACGAAACCATAGCTACTGATTTCTAAAGCAACTTCTTTAAATACAGTACCTTCGAAGCGCTTGTATAGGTACTTTCAGGGCCTTAACTGAGTTTACCACAGGCTTACAACTAGAGCAGGCCGTATTCGGTTAAGCGCTGCAATGAATACTCAACACGAACTAAAGCAATAAATAAGCAAAGCAATCAGTTAGCGGCGAGCAAGTTCCACGAGCTGTTACCATATCACGGGTTTGCACAAGCGCGAGGATCGCCTAATTAGATGTAGGTAGCGATGGGCTACTGGTACCACGAATATTGTACGAGTATTGCACGCTTTTTATGCACCCACCGTGGAAGGTGAAATAGCTAAACGTTGCGCACCAACGCCGCCGCCGCCGCGGCTGCAGGTTAATTGTTAGAAAGCTCGTAAGTTTTCGAATAGACGGTTATTCAATTTTCTTACAACGAATCTCGGTTACAATGATATTCTATCTTAAGACAAGTTCAATATCCTTCAAAGTATTTCATGCCAATTCTATAGGCACTTGTTTAGATGGTTATAGCATCAGCTAAGCCTTTTCTTATAAGCATCTGACTAAGACTGTTTTAATGAGCTAAGCGACTACAATTAGATTTCTGGACAATGATGATAATGAGCAAATCTTTGTGATAAAGTTTGTTTGTCTGATAAAGTTAAGTGGAATGATAATGAAGCACAGCTCGTGATTGCATTGTTGATAAACAAGTTTTGCGTGAGAAATACGTGCTCGTAGGTATAAGTGCAATTGGTAGATTTAGTTTTAATTTAAATTTCGTTCAACGTATGTTTTAGGAAATTTCAGTGTATGATACAATTAATTTTAAAATTGTTGAATTATCAGACCGTCAAATAAGATGGTGTGGACCTCATTTCGCTCTTCTGCCATATTCTAAACGTTACCTTTATAAACTGCAAACGCATCCACATCTTTTGTTTTGACCTCATATTAAAATAAGATAAGAAACAATAGATGTTACATTTCACCTAGATGTGCAACACCTGTGTAATTGGCAATCTTTAAAATGATGCGTCTATGTAGGTACTGCGGCTCGTGGCTCGCGGCGCTCCCGTGCTGAATATGCATGATGTGAACGTGACGGCACCGCAGCGGCAGGGCCGGCACCGGTGTCCACGGCCGGTGCAATAAAGTACACTTTATGGCAGCTAGGTCCAATAATCAAATTTGGAGATTATTGGAAAAAATAATTGGGTATAGAATCCTCGGAGAAAAACGAATACCCCATTTGTTTGCGCGTTTTGGGAGACGCATAATGTACCTATTAAACTTTTTCAGCTTTTATGTCGCTTAGTTAATGGGTCTATAAAGATTCTTAATAAAGGTGTCCAACAATAAACAGTTTCTTTTTCCATGTAGATACATAGAACATTTACTGTGTCTTGGTCCGTAGTTTATGTATCCGCGCAGGTTTTATTTTATAGCTGTAAAGCCTCAACATTTACATTTTGTTCATTCTGATGCAAATTAAATGTCAATAAAATGGTTTCCGGCTCATATAATTTACGTTTATGATACTTTATCCATTTAGTTTTCTAGAGTTCTAGTTTAGTTTCGACGTAGGCGTTATGTATCGGTGAACTCTTGAGAGTTGAATGAAATACAGACCGGCGATAAAAAATAATATTTATGTCTGTATTCCAGGTTAATGGGCAAAGATTGCACTGGCATCGCAAACAATCTTCTACATACGATTGAAAGTAGGTAACTCGTCTCAAATTGTAAAACACTTCATGTACGAGTACGAAGCCGAGGTACCGAGTACTAAAGATTCAATTATGAGATATGGTAGAACAATACCACATGTGATAGCGCAATGTTTCTTTGTGCACGATAAGGGTGCTCGTGACAAGCTGACTCGGTTTTGCTCTCAATTGGTGAATCGTATGCAAACGAAGATTTATCACGAACCTCACGTACAGTATGTATGGAAACTAATTTGTATTTTCATACGTGAGTTTTTTTCTTGGCACGGACGGAAGAACATTTTTTATATACCAATGTTTATTTTATTAATATGTTAACGTCCTAGCTAAATTCATGCCAATAGCAGTTCAGAGAGGTAATGCTGCCAGTGTCTTGGGGTCAATGCCTGTGGCAGAAAATCTGGACGACCTTTTTACTTTGTAATTTTAGTTCAGTTTATATATAGTTTTATTTTTGTAATTGTTTTTTATATTAGTCAAGGAAATATTTATTTTAAAACTGGATAAAAGCAAACACTAGTAAAATAAAATAATGTGTAACCGTAAAAAAAATATTCTGAAACGATATAATTGGATTATTTTATACAATCAACGTCCAGGTGAAGAAATATAGGTAGGTAGAAGTTGATAATTGTTGATCTGTGTAATCTGTTTTCTTAAACTTTTCAACTAATGCTTAACGTTTCTCAATATAGCTTGTTATTTTTATTTTTATACAATAAGGTTTACATCACCATAGGTATGCAACTATACATATATATACAATGTAATTACATAACACCATATTTTGCCAGTCTTATTACACAATATTTATCAGAAGAATAGCATTCGCTTAGATACAAAATAGGTAGGTATATTTTCACTTTTGTACCCAGTTATGAAGGCAACGGCTATAGGTACGGGCTCAACCCATCGAAGCGATTTAATAGATGGTTTATTTTGTCATGGTTCAACATATCCCCATTAATCATCATTAGATGCCATGGTAGGTAGATAGTGCCTTCATTTATTGTGGAAGGCGTGTCGTTATTGATATGAGTACCGGTACAAATAAGATTAAATTTTGTTATTTGAAAGGCATACAGGTTTTTATTAAAATTTCGCTGACTTATTTTTGATATTTATCGGGAAATTGCGAATAGCCGTGAGAATTGCTGGCCCTTTGGAGCGGGACCCGGGAGTAACGGGCCGGGCCGGGCCGCCAGCCCCGGGCAATATGTTAATGCGCCGGTTCTCCAAGAACGGTGGCTGAGCTGCGCCCGCGTCGCTCCGCACACCGCGCGCCGCCGGTGCTACTAACCCACATCTCGCGCGCTGATGAGACTGTTTGTGGTCAACGCATTCCCAAACATGCTCGTTATACTTTCGTATCGATCGACGAAAGTTTTAAGTGATGACATGTGGGAAGTAGGTACTATAGTTACTTATTAGTAAAACCCGTCACGACACTTTTATGTTTCGAAATTGATCATATGAATTGTTTATTGAGCGATTAAATAAAGAGTTTCATCACTTTCATAATATACTATTATGCAAATGTTTGTAAATTATTAATGAATAACAAATTAAAAAATGGCAGCTATATTGATAAACATGTCGAAGTTAAATCGTTTGGCCGTAGGGATTATTTGGTAGAGTATATTATATACATTCGTATAACGGAGATCATTACCGAGCTCAGCTCGTAGCGTTCAAGTGCACCAACAGTGAAAGAGAGAGGTTCGCTGTGCCAGTCCTCGCGTGCCATCCGTCGCGAGCGCAACTCCAACCATTATTGCATTTTTGTTACGTAACCTCATGAATATTTTTTGCCTGCAGATTCGAGTCCGAAAGCGGTGTTCGAAAACTCGCCGTCGCGCGTTGCACGCGGCATGGCGGCGGACGCGGCCGTCGAGGACTTTGTAACCATAGTACCAGTGGGCGAGAGTCGGCCCGCGGCCCGAGAATCCACCTTCGTCACTGTGCTCACGGTGGGCGCCGCGGCTGGAGCTGCCGAAGTCGTGGTGCGCAGGCCGCGCGGGGCGCGCCTCGGGCTTGGACTCAAGTTCGAAGGAGGGTCAGCTGCAGCGGAAAAGGTCAGAAGGTTACTCGTACAATCATGTGCAGAAGACAGCCCTGCAGCGAATGCTATTGCACCTTGGGGAAAACTAATACCAGGCGATGAGATACTTGCTATCGATGACGTTTCAGTAGCAGAGTTGACTAGAATAGATTGTGTTCGTAGACTAAAAGATTCTGATGAAAAACTAACGTTACTTGTACGGCACTTTGAGTTTACAGATGAACCTGAAAAAGATAAAGCAATGACAGACTCTGTAGTACCAGTTAAACAAACAACAGAATTAACACGGCCCACTACTTTGCCACCACCAGTGCCGCCTAGAAAATTGGGTAAGAAAAATTCTTTTAAAGATAAACAAACTCTACAGACAGTTGGTGAACAAAATGGGTTTTTATGTAGTGAAGGCCACAATGTACATGACAAAGAAAATCCTGTTAATGGAATACAAAACGGAGTAGGTTCTAATTTGACGAAATTATCGAGAAAATCGTCTTTTGATAGCCACATACTTCGCCAAGGTAAAGAAGGTATAGCCTATCTGAAGAGAGGCTCACCAGAAGAAGCCAGACGCCTTGTGCGCAGACTGTCCGATGGCAAGACAATGCCTCCGGAGGCTGAAGTGTACATAGACTTGCTATCAACAGAATGGGAACGATGCTTAGCACTCGCAGATGCAGAATCAGATGATACTGGAAGCTCAATTTCCACAGTAGTAGACCGTCTGGGTTCTATGGCGAATTCTGTTGAAAATAGTATTCCTTCTACGCCCACGATGCAGCAAAAAACAATAGATATACAAAAAGTTTTAAATTGTATTGAAAACATAGATTCTAACATTTTGAATGATATATCAAGTACACGATTTTTGGAAAAGGGTAAAATGGATATTAAAGAAGAGTCCAAATTTTTTGAAAAGAATGTTGTTACAAGAGTATCTAGTACTCTTGAGACTAAGAAGCAACTTAGTAAGCTCTCTGAAGATTTAGTTCATCCTCTTAAAAAACTTCCGTCAAATGATAAAAATAATAATAATACTATTTTAAATAATATTTTTAACTTGGAAGTCTGCGAAAATAGCAAAATAGTAACAGATAAAGTTGAAAGCCAAGTGGAAGCAGTTACAGACAAACCTAAACCAATGCCACGGAGTACAAGGATTGAGCGGTCTGTTAGTGAGAAAAAACCTAGACCAAGTCCTATTGCGGAAACATCACCACCACATGTACCAGAACCCCTTCTCACACCAACAAAGAAAAACTGCATCGAGACTTGGTTGCAACGTTCTGAAGCAGAGATGAAGAATAAGCCACCTGAAAAGGTTGAAGAAACAGCAGCACCCGAAGCACTCCCTCGGCTGATTGACTTTGTCACTAAGCCCCATTACAAAGACTGTGGAAGTGAAACCAGCACACTGACCTTGCCGCGACCCACCACAGCACCGCCGCCACCACCGCCGCCGCCCATCGATCCTCGGGAAGACGGATCCGGTGCTTCTCTCGACACCATTGGAGATTTCGACGAGCCGGCCGACGTCACTAGTAACGCGTAAGTAAAGTACTGTTCTATACAGGACAGGTGCCTAAAGTTTCTGTAGTGTAATTTAAATATCCTTAGAAAAATAATATCCATGAAGTGGGGATGCTTTTCTAGCGAACAATAAACCTAAGAGTACGATAAATGTAGCGTCAAAAGATTTGCTCCGGTGTATCTGTCATCGGCTCTGCTTGCTTGTTAAATAAATACGAGCCATTCAGACATAAACCTGCCTATTCGTCCTCGTGAATTGCCCGGTCTGCCTCATAAAATGTTCCTCGTTCAGATTTAACTGTACATGCCTATACAATACAATATAAGAACTATGTCTATTTATGTAATGAAGTTGGTTATAAGATAAAGCAAAACGTGTAAATTAATTTATCTTACTAGCCAAGAAACACAGATTGTCCTTGAAATCCGCAATTTAGCTTGGCCGTTTATTATTGTATTTACGCATACAGAGACATGAATTTAGTTACCTTGGAGTTTTGGTCATATTGCAATTGCAACGTATCCGCATTGCAACAGTGAAGTCGTGGTCACAATTAGACTCAACATAGTTGTCGTGTAGTTATTTAGCATACTCGTACGTTTAGGTGGCTTAGTCGTATATTTCCTGCATATGAAAATAAATTTGAGAGAAAATCGTAAAAGTTTGAGACCATGTATTTTAATTCTCACTGATTATAATTAATACGTAGACATTGTAAATAGCTAGAGAAACCTCAGTACCAATGCTGTAAAACACCAATAAATAAACATTGCTAAAGAACACAGGTTATTATGTTTGTTTAGCAAGTCGTTGTTGTGGAAACAGTGTTTGCAGGTACAAACTAATCTCTTCACCCGCTGTTCCCCTCCATTTCCACTAATTATCCATACTGTCGTGCACAAAGGGGTTTGCAGGTCGGTAGTTCTTCGATTCGATGGTCTTAAATCGATTGCAAACTTGTATTGCTCGTTGTAAAAATATGTAGATATAAGTAGGTACTAAATGGGCCACGCAAGCCGAGTTCATTAGCCGACGTAAGCAAGACACTACAGAAATCGAAGTACCTATTCGAAAGTTTCCCGAGCAGCTATAGCTCAGTTGAGGGACACTATCACAGGCTAATAAAAAATAATCAAATAGGCTACTACGAGGTCGTCAAAACGCAGCAGTACGTTTCCCACGAGAGAAATTTCTTTTTAGCTGCAATGCGCGAAGTAGTGAGCAAAGGAAAGTAGCTTTTCACCCTGGGCGAAGTAATCGCTGGTTGCGATGGAAACTGTCCGTTTACTAAGCCTGATCACTATACGTACAAGTGCATTTAACTCTCGCGAAGTGCAAATTGCAATTTCTTTGTATTTCTATTCATCAACAATTCTAACATTATTTTAGTTTTCTAACAGTTGCTGAGTTGCATACGACATCATGGGGTAAACGCGAATGTAGATACTTTTAAACCAAAGAGACGTTTAATTCGGTTCTGTGCAGTCAAGGTCATCAAATGCGAATTAAAAAGATATTTTTTTTTTTATTCGACTGGATGGCAAACGAACAAGTGGGTCTCCTGATGGTAAGAGATCACCACCGCCCATAGACACTGCAACACCTGGGTATTGCAGATGCGTTGCCAACCTAGAGGCCAAAGAAGGAATACCTCAAGTGCCAGTTATTTCACCGGCTGTCTTACTCTCCACGCCGAAACACAACAGTGCAAGCAGTGCTGCTTCACGGCAGGATTAGCGAGCAAGATGGTGGTAGCAATCCGGGCGGACCTTGCACAAGGTCCTACCACCTGCAAAAAACTATACTAAACTATACTTTACGTACCGAAATAGGTTAAATATTAATAAACAATGGTTTTACCTCATATCTCGATAAATTAAAGTTCAGGTATCCACCCACCTAAATAAAGATTTAAGTCTAAATTTTATACTACCTTTTTTCAATTAAGTCATTCCAAAACCTTTCGTCACAAGGATAATCAATCACGAAGAGTCCGTTCATCTTATAACGATAATGAGATTAGACTCGCAGAATACATTAGTATTCTCGGATCGGATATTAATCCGATCGCAGCAGATTCATAGTAACTTCGGTGCTCTTCAAAAAGCTGTGTATTAAATTTAGGTCGCTTTGCATCTGTGTCGATACGCACGATCTCGTCGTCATTAGTAAGTGGGACTTATGGACATATGTGACCGCCTTATTTGTATTTCGAACTAATGCTGGACGCTGGACACTACGTTTGTTACAAATAAGAACAGTTAGGAAATTTAAGCAAAAAATTAAAAATGTATGAGTCACACTGGGTCAGTCAAACAGCAGTCAGTCGACTTAAATTCGTCGTATTGAAAATTTTCAGAAAATTCCAGTCCCGGTGTCTG
This sequence comes from Choristoneura fumiferana, assembly GCF_025370935.1. NCBI lineage: Eukaryota > Metazoa > Arthropoda > Insecta > Lepidoptera > Tortricidae > Choristoneura > Choristoneura fumiferana. Next base: position 12,911,795 of record NC_133489.1, read on the forward strand.
TCTGTCGGTATCCAAATTTTAAAAGTTAATTTTGTCCAATTTTTAGTGGTCGAATTAACATGAAATTTGGTACAGTATACCAATGTATTGGTATGTAGGTTGAATGACAGTGCAAGTAAGTACAATGAGCTAAAAGCTTGCATTAAGTAATTATTTTTACTACCTAATAAAAAGTTTTCCATTTTTAAAATCTATGAATGCAGTTTTTTTATTGATACTAAAATCGATGATATGATTATTTCAAACATATCTTTTCTGTTCTACAGTTCTGTTTCTGTTTTACAGTTTGGCGTACTGTAAATATATTGTTATGTATGTGCTAATATAATTAAATAAATAAATAAAAAAACATGTCCCAAAAAATATACTATTGAGATCACAAAGCTAGTTACTTGTATTTTGCAGGAGATTATTTTTATAAGTTTTTAATTTTATCAGTTTATTATAGGTACTTGACAAATAATACACTGAATCCCAAAATAACAAGCGATACATAAAGCAGGTACACAAAGATAAAATTACAAGTTAAACAATAGGTGACGTTGTCGCTTCAGAGAAGCCTTTTCGCTTTCATTATTTTATTTTTTATAACACGAGACGCTCATAATACCTGGATATTTATATGTAAAGTAAAGTGATTTCTATCCTTCGGGTAAGTACCGTATAAGTATAGCGAGTGTGCCCGCTCATGCACGATTGGTGATAATTTACCACCATATAAAAATAAATAAATAAATATCTGGGACACTTCACACCAATTACCTAGTCCCAAACTTAGCAAAGCTTGTACTATGGATACTAGGCAACGGAGAAACATAATTATATAGATAAATACATACTTAAATATATATTGAACATCCAAGACCCGAGAACAAACATTCGTATTATTCTTAAAAATGTCTGCCACGGCCGGGAATCGAACCCAGAACCTCAAGCTTCTTGGTCAGGTTCTCTAACCACTTGGCCGTCCGGTCGTCATGATGGGCCCCGTGTTCGTTTTTCTGCCTACTTTCATAGCCAAAATGTACGGACATTAAAGAGACCAACATTGGGATGTTGTAATGAAGAAGCTAAAAGAACACTTATCTAATAAGTTTCTGCTGCAAAAACAATGCTCACAGATTTATTTAGTGCCGTGCACATGTGTGTAGTACCTACATAATGCTACAAATTATCGTAGAACTAAACTGTCCAAGTAATTAATGAATCATTTTACCTATCATCAGTGTTCGTGCATACCTATTCGTAATAGTTATTTGTTTGCCCACGAAGCATGAAAATAGACAAGATATTTTCAAGCCAGTTGTGTAATTGCTAGCTATGAGATGGAAAGCGATCTCTTCATAGGAAATAAAAAGAAAATTATGCTTGAATTTTTTTTAGATCCACACTAAGCGCAAGGTGTCAGGTGATCTTGGATAGTATCAGAGCAAAATTGTTACGTGCAATTTTAGTAGAAAAGTTAAGACGGTACATTGACCCGTTATTATTAAATTTTCATCGATCGCGGGCTAATCAGCGATGCAACAATACTTTCATTGTTTCCTCCGCAAACAATACTTTTGCCAGTTGCACAGGAACAAAGACCGTAAAGAAAGAAATGTAATATTTTATTCGGAACAGTGACACACATGGAAAGTTTTCTCTATTTTCATGCAAACTAGAGGCAACAATGGCGGCCCGCGGGGCGACGCAGCACCCGGCGTCGCGCCCTAACTCACTCTAGAAATGCACCCCTATATTACCTAAATATTTATCTATAGATATACTTATGTGTTCAACTTTAACAATTTATTGATCTACTTCAAAAGTCTTGAAGTGAAATTGATTGCAAGATTTCCAAGTTCGAGTAGACCCTAGAACTTGAATAATTAGTGGAGACTTTGGATAAAGTACCCAATTATAAGCAAATTCGAAAATTCAGTCTGAGTGACTGGGTCAGAGAGGGTTGTGAAATTTAGGTCAGCATAATGTAGATTGAGCTATATTAGATGGCTGGCTGGATTGATTGAAATAATTTATTTTAGTATTTGTAGTTTTATAATTAAAATCTACAGCTTTACTTTTCTGCTAAGCAATGAGTATCACAACGACTATGCTTGCTAAGTCCACAAATTAAGAAAGTCATGCGAGTTTTAGGTTTTTGTTTCAGTTTTCTTAAAATTCTGTCGCCATATTAAGACATTATGTGATATGAGAAGTTAAGTTTCATTTTGAGTATACGCCTAGTACATCACCAAGGTATACACGTACTACGAGTATATTGATATTTTATATAAATCTTCATTATTCTACAGATTATTTAAGCATACCTATAGTCCGTTATGGAGTAGGTACATTCTAGGGATTGATGATTAGGCACCTAAAGTTTATTAAAAAAATCACCATGTTGCTCCAAGCCGATTGATTTCAGACCAGTGTAAAAAAAATGGTGGGTGTCGCTGACTCACAAGTGTCAAAAAAAAGTTTGAAATATTTGATATCAAAAATGACCAAGTTAATATTGACCTAGCGACGTCTTGTGTTTTGCGAATTTATTCCTCTTCATTCCATTAATCTGTCATCTCCCAGGATAACAGGATAAAAGGAATTTGGGCACAAATTTGTGCCTCTGGGAGAGGACAGGTTAACAACATACGTTAATCACAAAAAAAAAACGGACCAATTGTTTTCAAGATATTTAGAAAAGTAAAAAAACTTTCAAGTGACATTGCAAGGAAACTGTCAATAATTATGAGATAAAACTTGGCAGATTCATAACTAGCATTATCATCATCATTACCAATACATAGGATATATTCATTGACTAATAACGTCAGGGGCATATTTTGTTCCCTTACACGGGTATAGCCGTTATTTATGTTGTTAATTTATTTGGCTCTAATCTTGGCAGCTAAATTTGACCCACTTTCAATGGTTGGATTGACTTGAAATTTAGTGCGGAAATGTAGCTTAGAGTTAGATGACAATGCAAGTACAAGTCAACAAAAAAATTGTTGTTATAAACTAAATTTATATCAAAAACATATTTAATGATATGCAAACAATAATTAACTTTAGGGTAGGAGACCACATTATTCGGCTGATGTAACTATAGTAGCTATAGTAATTTTATTTGCTGAAGTATCCTAGCAGATTTACAAATAGGCCTCATTTGAATAATATTGCGTTCTGGGCGTGAAGAATAGAATAGGGACGAATTTATTATCGAAAGTATCCCGACAGTAGAGTGCGCGAGGTCCTTTATCAAAATGCTTCTTTGTCACATAAAGGGAGCTAATAAAATGCTAATACTGTGTCACGTGGATATTTTCGATAAAATGTTTTATATATTTGGTAAATAATCGCATCGTTCTTCTTCTTCATCTTCTAGACATTTAGGTCCTTAGTGAAACCAGGTATTTAAGTATTGTGTTGTTTTTGCTTCTGAATACTTACTCCACGAACAGAATGGTCACGGGTTTAGATAATGAAATAGAAAGTCAATTGTTTGATCGCTCTCTGAACGTTTCACGTGTACAGCTAATTCATTCATTTATTTAAGAGTGAATTTAACATATAAAAGAAAATTTTACTAAATATATACAAAATTTCAAGTTAATCCGACCACTGAAAGTACATCAAAATCATTTAGCAAGATGAAGCAAAGAAACAAATAAATGTAAACGTACGAGCGCTGTCCCAATAGTTGCCATATTGAATTTTATGTCATTAGCAGTAGAGGTGATAGCAGGGTGTCATCTATTGGACATTAGCGTGTCGCACACTCGGACGTTTACTTTATCTCCAATATAAAGTAAAAAAAAAACTTAAGAGAGTGATATGTTGTGCTGTAAGAAATTCCAAGTTAAACCATGGAAGAAATTTCCAATGCAATTTAATAGAATTCATTATAGGTACCTTACTTACAATAGTACTGAATCACTGTTTGATTAAGAGGCTGTTATTTCAGCACCAACTGCTTCGAGTTAAACCAATCGGAGTAATTATTTATACTTAGGTAACTTTATAGTTTGTAATTCCAATCAGTTACAGTTACTCTGAGCTAGCATTTGCAATTAAATACCGATGACCTCATTTAATCCTGGCTTATATTTTTTTGGCTCACTTTCGATTGAGGTGACAGTTATTGATATATTCTGTAAAAAAAACACCTTTTTTAATGGCTATCTTTTGATTGAGTTGACTTAAAAGTTTTTTTATCGCTGCTTAATGGGCTAGCAGGCTTGAAATATTAATGTTTATTTAATTTACGCGTTCCTGAAAAAAAGGGACTTGACAGACCGACAGACGAACAACAAAGTGATCCTATAAGGGTTCTGTTTTTTTTGTAGGCCTCTTTCACTCTAACAATTATTTAGGGTTTCGTACCTAAAAGATTTTTTTTATCAGGAACTCGCGTGTTACAAGTTAAATATTCAGGCCTGCAAGCAGATGTGAAAGATTCAGTTTTTTATTTACGTGATCAAAAGAAACAATGTTTTGAAAGTGTATCTTAACATAGAGCCCATAAGAGAAACCTAGATACGTACGTATAGGGTGCTGTCCGTCAACACAAATAAAGGAAAACTTTTTATTTACGTTCTATCTTTTTTATTTATTTTTAAGTTTTTTTTCTTTTCAATTTAAACGGCACCCTCACTTGTCCGACCCACACTTGGCATATTTTTTTTTCAAACTTAAAGCCTCCTGAAATAGCGATAAGTAAGCTCAATAATGAATGCAAAGTACACTTGTAACAACCAGTTTAATTGTAATTGTAAACTTCTACAGCCGGCTTAAGTTTTACCAAGCTTGTTCGTGAATAGTAAATCGGAAGCTAAACAGAGAATGCGGCACCGGCATTTCTAATTGCCACTGTGTTACACCCACAGACCAAGTAACTGTAAATATACAACTTCGGTTTGGCTCTACACCCAATGACTTTACGTATTCAAAATTTGGCCCCATTGCTTTTGAATATTCATTGAGTAGATATTTCTATTTTTATCTTACAAATTGGACTGTTTTTGATTATATTATTTAACATATATACTCTAGTATATACCTACATACTCTAGTCTAGTAATTAATTAATGTAGGTACCTACTATGTGACGTGAAGACTATAAAATTACAGTTGAATTGAGAATCACATTATTTTTTAAAGCTATTTAAAAATATGGTAAATTGCAATAATGAGAATAATATTTTTAAGTATGAAAGAAACATTTTTGTATTTAAGTAATTTGTATAGTAAATTATTCAAGTAAATCATCAATCAATGTCATTGGTCCAAATACGTGTTCCTCTTTAAACTTTGATTTTTATGGACTTTAAGATATATGCAGGATAGCTGCAGGTGGTAGGACCTTGTGCAAGGTCCGCCCGGATTGCTACCACCATCTTGCTCGCTAATCCTGCCGTGAAGCAGCAGTGCTTCCATTGTTGTGTTTCGGCGTGGAGAGTAAGACAGCCGGTGAAATTACTGGCACGTGAGGTATCCCATCTTAGGCCTCTAGGTTGGCAACGCGTCTGCAATACCCCTGGTGTTGCAGATGTTTATGGGCGGTGGTGAGCTCTTAACATCAGGAGACCCACTTGCTCGTTTGCCATCCAGTCGTATAAAAAAAAAAAAATGCAAAACAGCTTAAGTGGAGTAAATATTGTAAACTACTCAGTAAAAAGCACCCACCCACGCGAATCAGGGCTACATCTAAGTAAGATGCGTTGTAAAAAGTGGACCAAAGCCGCAATCAAAATTAGAGAGCAATTAAATTTATTTTTGAGGGAACTTTAACGATAAAGAAAGATGATATAATTTGAAAGCCGTCTCGAATCGCGTAACCAGTGATAAATAAGTATTAGTGAAAAAAAGAGCTAAAAGAGAAATTGTGATTTGTTTCCCAGTGCATGTACTCGTAACAAGAAACTGCCTTGACGATCCCAAACAAATAACTGTATATTTACGCAGGAGTTAATTATTTTCTACATTACTTGCAATCGAGTTTTCGTGAAAATAAACCGAAAAATATAAATTCAATTCCATTTCCCATGTTTCATTGAATTGTCACGATACGTTAATGAACTTTGCGTTCAACATAATTAAGCGTCATTCTCCGAATTCGGGTCTAACACAACATCGCTACAATGTTCTCTCCGATACAATCAAAGAAGCAGTAATGTTCACGACTCGACCTACATTCGCGAGAGAGAAAACATGACCAATAACGAATACGGGGCACTATGATATGGACTTTCAGTGCTTTCGATTGATCATCGCGTAATGCATAGGTACTGAGTGTAATTGACAGTTAGTGTATACAATGTTGACTTGCCCCAGAATGCGTTGGGGCGTGGTAGTTGCATGTAATCTATTAGTCCGCGGTTTTGTTTCAAATCAATGTGCAAGTCACTCACTGCGGACAGGCCGGCGACAGCCTCAGTTCGAGGTCACACATGTAGTCTGTAACGGACCATCCTTTTGGTAATAGTGCTTTATTCTATGAGCATTCGTGTAACGCCGATTAGTCGTTCTCCGGTCAAAAGAGGCTCCACGGCTGGTGTCTATCTAGTTGCATTGCGTGTGGAAAACGCTGTCATCTTCATTGACATCGCTTGGCATTTATAATGACAACCTGTTTAATGAATGCGCTGCACAATACAATATTTCTCTTGTTAAAATTTTGTTCATTCAAATCATGTCTGAGTTGAAAACATTGCATCTCTATTGAATACAAGGTAACTGTCGAGGACGTAAGTTGTTGTTCAGTTAGAATAAAAAATAATAATATTTATTAGTGACTTATTTCAGTTCAGGTTGTTAAATGCGTATAATGACCGATGTACCTTAGTAGGTTTTACTCGGAGAAAATAGGTACTTATTTTATGTAATTTTACTGAGTGCATCGTTTAGAGAAGGTTCGAAGAAAGTGTGGCACTACCATCTACTTAACTTTTTGAGAATACTTCTTTGTTTATTTTTCATTTTTATTTATTGTATGTACAGTCAACGTCATAAACAGAGCCCGTACTTTTGTTGGCGATGACATCAGTTTGACGTCACGCTGCATATAGGTGATTCCAATTAGTATTGTCATAATTAATGATTTTTCAACCTGTCAAAGAATCCGTACAAGATGTTTTAGTAATTTTCGGGAATTCACACGGGAATTTTGCAAAATCCCGGAATTTCATTTCAACTGCTGTATCTAGTGGGTATGGGTCCCACTGAAAAACAGCGTTGCGGCTTGCCGTAACATTATGCTGAGTGGGGTCCACTTTATACTATTCGATGTTATTTTTATTTTTTTCCATGTAATGTATTTTTATGTGTATCGAATATGTGTAAATAAATGTCTCTCTCTCTCTCTAATGACTTACGCGTGATATATATGCAATTCATGCTTCGCACGCGTAAGTCATTAGATACAGCATTTAAATTGAAATTCCGGGATTTTGCAAGATTCCCGTGGGAATTCCCGAAAATTACTAAGACGTCCTGTACTGATTATTTGACAGGTTGACAAATAATTAATTACGACAATACTAAATTGGAATTATCCTATATGCAGCGTGACGTCAAATTGATGTCATCGGCATCAAAAGTACGCCGGGCCCTGGCCATAAGTAAATGATCATTTTTGTACCTTGTCACTTTAACGTCATGTTTGAAAAGCCATACGAAATCATTTAACGACTGAAAGCGACAAGGTACAAAAGTGATCACTTATTTATGACGTTGACTGTACTATGAATATATATATTTTTTGTATAACAGTTTATTTTTAATACCTAGGTCTATTTTTTATGAGTTTATGTACCTACTTATTATAAATTATAATATTTAAAGCTTACTTTGTAGGTCCCTTACTAAAGGCTTCTCCATCCTATTACAGATTAACTGGTAGATATCCCTTAAAGGGGAAATTGACCTTTGTACTATTTTATTTTTATATTTCCTTTATTTCTTTACATATACATATAAATACATACCTACATACAATTTTTTTATTGGGCAAGCAAAATTACCTACTTAGCACCATAAGGTGCTACGAGACATATGTATACGTGTATATAGATACACCCTATACATATATGTACTTGGTCAAATTTCTTAGATACAATTATTTACGACATTAAACTAGACAAATTAAAAAAAAACAGTACGAACTAATTTCAGACTGTAATTGAATTATCACCCAAACTACATATTTGTACGTGTACGTACTAAATTTCAAGTCGATCCAGTACTTAGATTAAACTCGACTTGCAAGATTTGCAAACAAACCTTGCAAGTTAAATAAAAGCTTGTCCTACGAAAAGCTGTCGCTTGTTTAATTTAATGCGCAGCATACTAATCGTTTGTATGTAATGCTGTTGTGAAGTAGGTTAGTTCATCTGTTGTCTCTTGTGGCGGCGTCCGGCGCCCGGACCGACGCGGGCGCAGGCTGTTGGCTGCGGCCGCGCAGACTAACGGTACATTCGCCGCATCATCGGCCCTGCAATCAGGGTTGCCAATGGAAACCCTGGTCATAGTATAAGAGTACTTACAGTCGATGAAACTAAATCGAAATCGTATGCCTGAGTGAATATAATTGATTGCGAAAAGGTTCCATCCTGGTACGCGCTTTACTTTCGTCTACTGAACGCTGTGCCCTGGTTTTGCTTGAAACCAAACATTGGTAGAAGTTGTAAGAAGCTTATGACTATTAAAATGTTAGGTATCTTACTTATAAAACTAAAAAATGATGTGATTTACCATTATAATTAGGTAGGTACGGTCCGGCTAGATTCGAGCTTTTCGGAAGATCTTTTTCAAGAGTGTGTGCGATCTCGGACGCGGGACGGTTATAATCGTGAGCTGAACCGTTTAATTTTTAATTTGATAAATCATGGCTCACGACAGCTATTAAAATGGGAACATTCGTTCCCAACGAACATATTATTATAAACAAACAACCTCCCTCTAACCCTAATCGCATTTTTAATAAAAAAAAATATTCATTTCGTCATGGGTAATAAATGCAAAGTAAGTGAGTTACTTACCCTTTTCCTGTAAACGGCTGGATGTTTTTAAGAAAATTTTGAACTGTTATAGTTTTTTTGTAACCTGGAAACACAGAATACTTTTTATTCCGGAAAATTGCTCAGTTCTCGTGGGATAGCGATAAAAAATTTGCAGATGGAGTCACAGGCAACGGCTTGCACTCGTATTATAAATGCAAAAGTATGAGTGTCTATTGAGTGTGAACGCTTGTTAATCTTTCACACTAAAACAGCTGGATAAATTAAGTGGAAATTTGGTGCTATCTAGGTATGTATCTATGTATAGATAGTTAACTGGATCTCGGGAGTAACACAAGGGATAAGTTTACTTCCAATTCCCATGGGATCGAGATGTACTCCTGTATAATTTCGAATTGTACCTACTGTACAGGTTTTGGTTCCTACGGGTATTATATTAAAATACGCTTTCCAAACGTTATATCTGTAATCGCATGAATTTATGAACAATATATTTAAAAACTCCTAGAGCTTGCAGACCGATATTGATTTGAACTTGACACCACCTCTTCCTGAGAAAAAGGGTCTAGACACTAACAGACAGATAGATGGACAACGAAAGTGACCTTATACGGGTTTATTTTTTTCTTTAAAAGAGAGAAAAAAAAAACAGTTTTAGTCATCACCAGATAGGAGGTAACCCTACGCCGCAGACGCCGTCTCCGCAATCCAATACATCTAATACTGTTATTAAATTTATGTGTGTACCTTGTCGTACTTTCTCTCAGGTGTGATGGCAATCGTCGACATCGATCACGGCGATTATATTATCGAGGTTCCCTTTCTGCTAGGCTTAGCTTAAATAATTTAACGCCCACATCTATAGCCGTCATTGATGACCATTTAGATATCTAATGAAACAAACTACTTAGCTTAATAATGTTTACGATGGAATGATGGCTTTTACTTATTTAATCACTGGGCTAGTTGAACCGAATAGTCTTAAAGAGCAAGGTTTACTTACCTACTTAATCAGCGAATGTGTTTTATAACACCGGCCAGCGGTGGTGTAGCTCTTGATTTGAAAGTTAATCTAAAAACTTATTTGTGGGCTGATACGAGTGCGTATTGAGTTACAATCAACTGTCAAACTGAAGATCAAATTTCAACGAAGAAATGCACGATTAACTTGGTTATGTAATGTAATACTAGAAATTTAAAAAAACTCTCCTACTGCTCTATGCCATAAGTCTGGAATGTCAACTTTTCTTTGATTGATATTAAATTTCAAATTCTAAAAATAATCTAAGGATGTACAGTCGAGATCATAAACTTGTGAGCTAAAATTTGTTCAAAAATATCCTAACACGCTTCTACGCCGTTAACAATAGAGTCGTGTTCAGATATTTTTGATAAAATTTTTGCTCACAAGTTTACGAACTCGACTGTAAGCACGTGAAGGTCTGACGAGACATACATATAACTTTGTTGAAATAACAACGAATGTATCTGTATTTTTCCTTTAAATAATCGTTTAAGATAACTATTCCGTTTTCATGAACATGAAGAAGAAAATAAATATACATGCTGTTGAAGCCACAAAAATATACAGCCACATATAAACGATCAATATTGCAATAGAGTCGTGGTCTTCAAAGTTATCTAAATATTTAAAGTAGCGACAATTTTGTTTATATTTTGTGTTCAATTACTTTATTTGTCACCAGACATAGTTTGCATAAAAGCGAGGAGCTGCGTCGCCCCGCTTAGTTAGTATTCATAGTTGGTCCCTTCTTAAGCGTCAATTGATTGGCCAATTTGAGCCAGCTCAGCTGTGGCACCAGTTTTATAATGACAGTGCCTTATTAACCGAATGAATACATAATGAAAAAAGTAAGTTTAGCTCTCAAAAGTGAAAAGGAAAAAATTATATAGGTTAAGTATTTAAGTCTTTTATATATACTCAGCGGCACAAAATTTGGCCCATTTTACTTATATTATATTTATTTTACCTATTTTTGTATACATTTAAGGGCCTGATTTTTTGCCGCTCAGTATATTTGTGACCCTTAAAGCTTACATTTCTGTTCATATTTAATTGACTAGATAAACAAGCAATAAAAGAATAAAATATCCTGTACCTACAATTTTCAATGTCAACGACTTAAGCCTATTTGTTTACTTTTTCAATAGTCTGTCGACTCTATTCGGGAGATGTAAATAATTAGACAAGAGTAAATGTGCTTGTGACGAATTTCAGCGTGTATGTTATTGTTAATACTGTTTATTTTTGTTAATATAATTAAACAGTATCGACACAGTTTTCTTGCGACTGGCATTCCTTTTACGCGACGCGGAAGCGGCGGCCGCGGCGCGTGCCTTGATCTTGCACATTGTGCTATGTTATGTGCCGTATAAACTGCATACGACGTACCTACGTGGAAATAACTACGAGTGATGCAGTGACAATACGTCGACCTTGTTCACACGGTCGTCCCATTCTCCATTCGCCGTCCTGTTTATTGAACTAATTAAACTTTCCTAAACGATACATTTCACCTAAATCGCACCGTTAAATATAGCAGTGCTAAGTGGTGACCGAATTTCCGAGAATTGAAATGTCACTGTTTCTGTATTAATTGGAAGCCATTTATCAGTTTGAAATGAAAACGAGATTTAACTTATCTATAAATTTTAAATGCCGGTTGGCAAGTCATTCTATAAAATTAAGTAGGTTTTGGAAAAGTCATAGAAATACGAAAATATGTAGAGGCTTGACTAGTTTAATAAGTATATAGTAAGGTATTTTATCATAGATAACAAAGAAATAGATAGATAAGAAAGATTGCTTTTCCCGATACAGAGATGTTCGTTATTGAGGAGTTCTGGTGCTTCACTACCCATTCCATTTCACCATATGCATTACAAGAAGCCTAAATTGCTTAGCAACTGTTAAAGTGATTGAAATTCAACCCGTTAAGTACTTGTCACCAACTGAGTAGTAGCTCCGGTCAAATGTGGTCTTCATCATCAGTTCGACTTCACCAAATGATGATTTTCAAGAGCAAATGCACGAGTTACTACTAAATATAGGTATCCAAATTATCATAGGTGCACCTACAATATTTGAAGAGTTCCCTCAGTTTCCCTAGGATCCAATCATCAGATCCTGGTTTGATGCTTATGGAACCTAATTAAAAGCATTCCTATACGAACGAAAATAGTAGATTGTTCAACAAGGGAATAAAACAAGCCATAATGACACGAGATGTTTAGCTACCCGAGCAGAGCGAGGGTGGCTATAGTCCGAGTGGCATTATGGTTGTTTAGGCTCGCGTTAAACACTCTACTTTTCACTTTGAATGCGAGGAAAAAAAACAACGTTCTGTTCAAAATTACTATATTACTTTTTAAAAACGTACGCTCGACTAATGGACCTGTTCAAAATACAAATAGAAAAAAAATTGTAGCGCGGTTTTTTTTTCTTTTATTGTTTATGAAGTGACATTTTAAATGCTTGCATATTTAGCCAACAGTTTAAAAATTGAAAACTATTTAAAAACTAATTGAACTATACATAATAAAATTAATTAATCCTTGATATAATTTCATAGATTCATATTCGTAATCATTCATTGTGTTTCACGAAACTAAATCGTGTTTTTTTTTAAATATTTTTGCACATTTGGCATTTTGAGGTTATTTCTACGCCCTAAAAATCCTCCATTCACAAACACCGTGTTGGCTGTTTAGGGGTTTCCAGTCAAAATTTAAAAAAAAAATACTTTAATCCCTAGAAAATAAAAAGGAGCTTTAGTTCCGATATGCAGAGACTAAAGTAACATTTGAAGAGCATGAGAAGTGAAAAAAAATTTTGAAATCGGTTTATAAATGGCGGAGTTCTGAGGTAACAAACATAAACAAAAATACAACCGAATTGATAACTTCCTCTTTTTTTGAAGTCGGTTAAAAAACACTGAAACCATGCAGTGATTTGCTTTATTTATTTGTTAAAAATGCGAAGCTATATATACCTAAAAATACTTTCGGAATTATGAATCTTTGAAGTTTTGTACCTAGGTACACTCGTTTTGAAAGAATTGCAATCGTGAAAAGTATTATTGCTAATATATATAGTCATTATAAACGACCGATTCATCTTTTCCTCCAGTTCTAGTTCGCCGACAATGAAGCATGAACGGTGTGTATCCTTGTCTTCATAATATCGATTACGCTAGTAGTGTGCTGGCCCGTTAGACCTCGTAAGTGCACATAATATGTGGTATTTCAGTAAGGCTGCGCGCGCGCATAAGGGTTCCTCCCGACAAGCTATTTAGTTGGGTGGGCACGGTAATGTATAACGGTTTACCTGATTTACCTACTCCCTAGCTTGTCTATAGATGCTATATTTATTTTTCACTTCTCATGGTCATAAAATGTTACTTTAGTCTCTGCATATCGGGACTAAAGCTCCTTTTTATTCTCTAGAGATTAAAGTATTTATTTTAATATACATTGAAAACCCCTAAATAGCCAACACGGTGTTTGTGAATAGAGGGTATTTAGGGCGTAGAAATAACCTCAAATTGACAACTGTGCAAAAATATAAAAAAAACACGATTTAATTTCGTGAAACACAATTAATGATTACGAATATGAATCTATTCAATTATATTAAGGATTAATTCTTTTTATTATGCATAGTCCAATTAGTTTTAAAATAGTTTTCAATTTTGAATCTGTTGGCTAAATATGCAAGCATTTAAAGCGTCACTTCATAAACAAGAGAAGAAAAGAAAAAACCGCGCAACCAATTATTTTTGCTATTTGAATTTTGAACAGATGACCTGTCCATTAGTGGAGCGTACGTTTTTAAAAAGTAATATTGTAAATTTGAACAAAACATTGGTTTTTCTCTAATTTTCCTCGCATTCAAAGTGAAAAGTAGTGTTTATCGCGAGACTAAACAACCATAATGCCACTTATAGCCACCCTTGCTCTACTCGGGTGGCTAAACATCTCGAGTCATTATGGCTTGTTTTAGTCCCTTGTTGAACAATCTACTCTAACGAATTAGTTTACGTGAAATTATATTGAGTATTTTAATTTTATTAAATTACTAGCCGTTACCCGCGACTACCTCCGCGCAGAATTCTTTTATCGATATCTCGCAGGAGCTATGAAATTTTCCGTAATCAAAACTATCCTTTGTCTTTCTCCGGGACTCAAACTATCTGTATACCGAATTTCATCAAAATCGGTTCAGTGGTTTAGACGTGATGAAGTAACAAACAAACATATACAGACTTACAGACCTCTGCATTTATGATATTAGTGGGATTTATACAACTGGAAGCAACTGGAGGTCTATGGGGGAGGCCTATGTCCAACAGTGGACGTCCTACGGCTGAGTTGATGATGATGATGATGACGAAGTTATTTATGAGATCATTACTGCTTAATGGAATGGTATTACTTTCTGCCAAACAATTGTAAGCAGCAGTAGGATAGTAATGGCCTTTATTAATAAAATTTACATATGTACTCTGTGAACAAATAAAAAAAGAAAAATAATCATTCGTTGTCTATCCGATTCCAATAATAGAATTTATTGTTTCAGGAATTTGGTAATTAAGCTTTGAAACGGCACTGAAAGCAGTTCCATAAAAAAGTACGATGATACATTTAGATATTGAGAAACGACCATTTAATCGACGACGCCTAAAAGTCATTGTTGTGTTAGTGATCCGGTATATGTATCAGTATTTAGTATGAACGTAACGCGCCAGCATACATTTTAAAAATAGATATTTTTATATTATACGAGTATAACTGTTGAATTTATACTCGTATAATATACCTATTTTTAGAGGGACCTCGTTGATTGGATGCTTTAAAAACGATACAAGTTAACGGCCTATAAATTTAGTGTAAAACTATGAGCTTATGTAAATCAGTCGATTGTGCGGAGTGTTCGCCCGTTAACTCCCCCTCTACCTCATTTGCCAAGCTTGCCCGCACCCTCCGCGTTTCGTTCGACAGCGTCAATAACATTTTATTAATCTCGTTACTTTTTATTTTAACGAACCCATTTTGCTGTTTCTCTTTTTATTAAAACAAAACCTTGTTACGTGAGGCGTTTCATTAGTATATGTATATTTAATCAATGTTTTTTTATATATGCCAAGCTAAGCTCTTATTAAACAGTTTATGCCTAATGCTGGGCAGATTGAGCAGCTGTGAGCAGATGCAATATGTCGAATGTCGATCAAACTTTTGCAATATCGCAGTGATAGATTGCTCTTCTGCTAGCAATTTCGATTTGATTTGCCTTTGCTCATTTCTGGAGAGATTGCCCGTGCAAGAACTATTAAGTTCAAGTGACGATTTGGACATTAAAGAAATTTCCATGGAGAAGAGTTGAGATCGCAGAAGTTTTTTCTGGTACTCGTAAAGAAATAACATCTTACAAAACATTTCTTTTAAAAATTTACATATTTTATTGAAGAGATATTAATACAGATACGGAGAAACTATCGGAGAGATTTATTTGAAAAGAACGTGTAATTAGAGACCGTTATAGGATTATTTGTATGGTAATATTTGTAACCATACCTTATTAAGATTTAACCTTAGATCCGGAGTAGGAAATTGAATAAAAGCGAGGAAGGTTCTTGAGGAACGTGTAAAAACCGGTCCTGCAATGGAAGGTAGTAACAAGACACGTACTTTCGATCTGTAACTGAATAGTGACGTGAAGGTTTTTGAAAGAGGGAGTCGGAGGCTGAGCGAGCGCGGCATAGCTAGTAGCAAAGTCTTACATTCACTGTCCAGCAGACTCTTAATAATACAAAAGTTGTTACCCTGAAATACTGACCAATTACTGGTTTTGTCCAGCAGACCTCTAATGACTTCCTCCCCCACCGATTCCAAGTTGCTTCCTACGTAACAATGATCACCATTCCCAGTTGTAGCTGTATTATATTATTATTTGGATTTAGCATGTATACAGTATACTATATCACTGTCAGTGGCAAAGATGCTGCCATCTTTTTGTAAGAGCTTTTGTCATTCTACAAGCAAAAATGTAATACCGTACTCGTATATACATAGCTAGAGTCATTCACGATGACGCGTGCCGTGTTTCTTATTGCAATGTCATTAATGGCTAATTTTGACAAAATCACGCGTCTTCGTGGATGGCACTAGGTACAGCTACAAAATTTTCCAGGGGGTGGGTGAGAAAGTAATTATTACGTGTGTTAATTAAACCTTCGAATAGTGACTGTTACCAAGGCCGTGGCTTATTTGCTCTTCTGAGCAGCATTATGTCTAGAGAACAATTCATGAAAAACATACCTCAATGAAGCCGACTTCTATGTATGACGCTCGCTAAAGTCCGTAAAGCCGCAATAGTCCGCACCGCCACTTCACTAGCTAGTTTTAAGGCGTATAAAGTTTGTTACTATTTACACACAAAATTATTTACAATGTCTATAATCACAATTAATATTTATTTTACAAAACCGAGCACAACCGCACCAATATAATATGTCCGCCGAGAGTTTTTTTTGAAGTCCCGCTGACTGCCGCCTTTTTCACGATCGAAGGCGCGCGGCAAAGGACTTGCGCCAATCAGCCACCGACAGCAAAGAGGATGCAAATCAAAAAATTGTTCGCCATTCAAAATACTTGCACAACGTGAAAGAAGGATAAATCAACTGACTACACCGTCGTGCATTTCATAGTGTACAAATCGGAGCAAACTAGATGCTTAAAGGTATTTACGGTCAACCAACCCCGAAATCAAATTCTAGGCTACCATAGAACCTTATCATCTTATAAATTTGGTATGTATATAGCTAAAAGGACGTGTAAAAGCGCCCATTGCGGCCTATTTACTGAAAAACTGACTTGAATTTGAATTTGAGTGTCTGGAATTACACATGGGCTATTTTTAGAGTTCCGGAGCCGAAATGGCAAAAACGGAACCCTTATAGTTTCGCCATGTCTGTATGTCTGTCCGTCCGCGGCTTTGCTCAGGGACTATCAATGCTAGAAAGATATAATTTTGCACGTATATATATATATATATATATATATCTATGCCGAAAAAACCCTATAGGGTGGGGTATCGTTGGATAGGTCTTTTAAAACCATTAGGGGTTTGCTAAGGTAATTTTTCGATTCAGCGCTTTGTTTGCGAAATATTCAACTTTAAAGTGCAAATTTTCATGAAAATCGAGCGTCCCCTCCCCCGTCTAAAATCTAAACCGGTGGGTGGAAAAATTTGAAAAAATTCAGGATAAGTATATCAAAGTATATCAAATTTTCAAGGAAAACTATAACGGCTAAGTTTACTTGAGAATTATTAGTAGTTTAAGAGTAAATACCTAAACTTGGAAGATTCTGTATGAAATACGAAATCCTTAGAAAAATATTACTTTTTTTTTTAATGGCTACGGAGACCTATTACGGGCATGTCCGACACGCTCTTGGCCGGTTTTTTGGGTTTAAAAATTAAAAATTATTATATCTGATACTTGGTGACTGTAGTTAAAGCAACGTCGGAATATTAAGCTTTATCTGAAAGTTGTTGTCTTAAATTGAAAATACAACCCAGGTCCTCGGTATTCCGTACCGCGTGCTATACCGCTACACCACTGATGGTCTTATTTTTCTGGTTTTTCTGTGCATCTATATTTCAGTTTGTATTTTCAATTTAGGTTTTACGGGATGACCATAAAAGTAAAAATTTGGAATTGAAATAAAATATACAAAAAGATTCCAAAAAACCAATCTTAATGTTGTCTTAAAAGCTGGCTGGCGCTGGACATTGAATGGCAGGCTGAAGCGGAGTGCGCGGGGGGCGGGGCGCAGGCGGCGGCGGTCACGACGCGGTTAGCCTAGGTTAGGCCCCGACTCGCGGCTAGTGAGATGCTCTCAATACCCACCTACTGATTAAACACACTGCGCTTTAAGGTTGAATGTAGTGCGCATCGAAATTATTCGACCAATATCTTGGGGTTTGCATGGTGTTTTAATTTGTTAACGGCTTCGGTTTGGTCTGATTTTGCGATGGACTATGAACTTTCTACAATAGTTGCACGACACAAATTGAATCAGATTTTTCAGTATAGTTAAGTAATTATTATTGCTGGACACATAGAACTAATGTTTGATAAGAGATATAGAAATAGCTAGTAGCAGTAGAGGTATAGTAAAGCCAATTGCTTACTTTCCTACATCTCCGTCTATAGCGAAGTCCTTGTTTGATAAAATGGCTTATTGCAGAGATTAATGGTTCAAAAAGAATTAGATATCGTTGACAAGTAGGAGTAGTTAGTATCGTTGACTATTGTAATCTACTAAAAACGTATAAAAACGACATGTTCGATTTATTAGTAAGAGATGTAAAAAAGGGGGAGGGACATGGATTCTGGAATATTTGTTCAGTGGCTGAACATGACTGTATATTTGGGTTACAGGTTGCAGTACATTCTTGTGTACCATCAGCCAAATATGTGGTCTACCACTCTAAAGTTGATAATCATTTGTATATCATAAAACAATAATGCCAATAGTCGTGTCGTGTGTAGCGACATAATTCATTCGATAGGAACTTGTTTAAAAATTGATAGACCACTTTGGCTGATGGTACATAAAATGAGCTAAGAAATGAATGCGCAATCAAATAAACAACGAGTTTTGGAAAGTGATTATTGATAGTATTTTGTATTAGTAATAACATGTTTTCAAGTATGAATGTATTAATCAAGTTGACTTTATAGACTACTCGTCAACAAATAGGTAGTAGGTCGTACAAACATTCACACCTAGAATTTGCTGACTTGGTACATACATGACACCTTGTTAGCCAAAACCGGTTTAGTAGCCGCCCTGCTTGTATGTAGCATTGTTTGTATTGGAACATACTTCGGTGAATAGTTTATAATTTGTCTCTGTTTTTAAATAATAGGTTTCTGTTAAAAAACATTTTTAATACAAGCTTTTTTGCTGACTGCACTTTTTGTTGACAGTACTTGCATTGCCACTTAAACTGCATATCCGTACCAAATTTATATAGTCGGTACTATTAACCATTGAGGAGTTCCCTCCTGCGGAGACGATCCTGGCAGGACCACCAAGATGTCACTACCAGATTATTGTATTGTCACCAAATTTATACGAGTATGTCAAATTTCTAGTCAATTGGATTGCTGGAAGTGGATCAAATTTAGCTTTGGAAGGAATTTGGCCCAAAACAAATAAATAAATGAATAAATAAATAAACAGGACAAGCTAAAGAAAAGTTCGTAATAAATACTATAGAGTTTCTATGGGCGTGTACAAGAAATATTAGGTCGGTATTTCCATGTCGGTATTGTACGTTCGGTATATAGTGTCACCCTAAATACAGCCGTAAAATTCCCATTCAGAAAAATTTTGCAACCCAAAATTCAATTAAGCGAAGATTGGACATTGGATATCGTTATAGTTAGTAACTTAGCGTAGCTCACTCCAACTGACTTTAGGTAGGTAGCTAAGACTCTCTTAGGTAGGTATAATATCAGCAACATTTAAACTATGTTCAATTATGGTACAACTGGTATGCCTTAAGGCATAAGGTCACCTAAAAAGTGGGTGTTTGATTTCGAGGCAGGCTGCAGAACTGCAGGTTCCAAGAATACCTCTAATGTGCATCAACACGAGCGAAGTAGAGCAGAACGCAACGTTATAACACAATCCTTTTGTCCTTCGCCCAACACGTTGCAGTGTAACTGCATAGCAAAAAAGTTTCACGGTTTTTTCACGCTTTTAAAACCATTATGTACGCAATCATTACTTCTGTGCAAAGCAGATATCCTACTACAGGTAATATCGTAAACGCGAAAGTTTGAGTGTCTGTGGGCGTTACCCTTAACGTTAAAACGGCCGAAAGGATTTGGATCATTAATAACAGAAAGGCTACTGTTTTCATAACATGATATTCTGTCGGTATCAAAATGTAGGTACGCTTGTTAAATCCCAAAATCTCGACCACTGACTTTAGAGACATTAAATTTTGCACTAGTGTTCTTAATTCAATGTAAATTAAGGCTATAGGTGTTATTATTTGTGAATTCCCAATTTTAGTAAATTCCGATTCGATGGCCAGATCTAATGGTTCACGCGAGCGACGCCGTGAGTAAACGCTTGTATCAAAAATATCATGAGGAGGAGGGTGTTTAATTTTAGATTTCAAAGGTGTAAATCATTCTCTGTATGATGCCACCTGGATAGGTCTATGAACGTGTTTACACTAACAGTGGTCAAAAAATAAAACATTGAAAATTGGTCGCTTTCAAAGCAAAATTTAGCTTTATCACGTCTCGGGCTCGGCGTAAGCACAAGACAAGGTGAGCGGCATTTGCCACGCGTTGCCGAGCTGCGCCGGAGTCTATTGGCATTCTGAGACTAGCCGGGCTTAACCGTGCGCGGCGCGGGCCCTGACATTTCGTTAAAAGCTGGTGTATCTAAACATTCTATGTAATAGTATGTTGTCTATATCATTGCCTGCGAAGTCCGTTGAAAAATTGGGCCGCAAAAACCGCGTTATTAAACTTTCGCACATGTATACCGATTTTGTCTTAATTATCGTTCCAGTCCCAATTACGTTAGGTATTTCAACCAAAATGCAAAAACTATGTTGAGATAAATTATAGTCGATCGCATTTCATTGACAAACGTGGCGACGACTGACCACCAGATCTAAAAACCTCAAACACGTCTGTCTAAGCGCTTTCGGAAACCAGCACATTGATTTAGACCTTCACAAAATCAAAACGTGAGTAATTTCGCAATACAACCTAACTGGAATAATGTAGTGTTTTATCGTAATTCGCAGACGAGAATGCGGCCGAGATGCGTATAACTGTCGATAATTTGAGTCCAGTTCGATAATTACCTATACCTACCTGATTTCATTTCGTGGGAATATAGGTACCTAATTTTAAGTACATTTTCGTGACTTCGTTATTGTAATTGCAATACTGTTCTTGGTGCTTTGCATTTGTTTGTTAAATTAAGGAAAATATATAGGATTCAAAAGCAATTCAAACTTATTGCATTTCAAAATCAAAGGTTTGAAGAGACTGGATTATATAAGAAATCCAGTCACAGTTATTATTCTTAAAGTAGGTTTTAGATGCTAACCGACTACAGGTAAATAAAAAAAAATGAAAAAAAAGCCTTTTAATTTCTAGCAGTTAACAACAAAGTATTGGCATATCATATAATATTTCAATTCTTAAAAATTAAGCTGCGTAAACGCAGCCAAATAAGTGGTCTATTAGTTTTGATCAATTTCTTATCAAATGACATTCGTTTAACTCGAACTATCAAATTTACAGATTGACAGGTCTTATCGACATTATTGTTAGGATGTTAGGTTGTTAGGATGGGACTACATATTTGGCTTGGTACATGGTGGTACCATTAGCCAAATAAGTGGTCTATCACTTTTTAAACAAGTTCCTATCAAATTAATATGCCGGTAAAGTCGAACTTTCAAGTTGACAGATACGTCTATTGGCATTATTGTTTTTTGACATGCAAACTATTATCAACTTTAGGGTGGTAGACCACATATTCGGCTGATGGTACATGTAAAGAAAAATATTCCATCATTACGGAGAGCCATTTTATACATATTTCACTACGGAAAATAAAGTGAAATAGGGTATAAATGCCAGTATAAAAATAGAAGAAACTACTCATAAATAAAGTAAACCACCAAGTAAGGTCCTCCGTTTGCAAAATAAATCATCCCGGCTTTTCTACGAACTTACAAGAGGCACCTGCCTTTATTAAGGAGTCGCCTGTCACTGTAATGAAGCTCTTAGGCTAGATGCAATGTAAATCGTTGTAAAGTATGGTTTCTGTGAAGCTCTAATAAATGTGTAAATAGTGGTGGTGAAGTGCGGATAATGGAAGGGCGGTGTGGCGACCAGCCCGCGGGGTAGATACAATTCTACAGAAGGCTCGTGAACTGGTACCTATTTATTTGAGACTAGCCGTTACAGAAAAATAACTAAAAAGAAAAATTAAACTTAAAATTAAATAAAAAATTAAAAACAAGCAGCATATTAGCAAGCAGGTTATTTTTTTTATTAGAAAAATAAGTGAACTAAAAAGGAAATAAAATTAGTAACATTTGTACGTATGTAGGTAGTTATATATTTTAGGTTGAGGATTACCCCTTTTTTAGGCACTAATATTGCATACTAGTAAACCTGAATCACATATAGTACAGTCACCAGCACCAATATCTGACACAACAAGCGTGCATAAATATCTGATACGACTCTATTTCTAGGGCCGGAAGGACGTGTCAGATATTTTTGAACACTCCGCTTCACATTTTGAAAGTACGTATATATTTATATACCTCTCTAGAATTTACCTATTTACGCACGCTTTCTTATAATGACGAGTAACCACAAAAGGGGTTATTCTGAACCTAAAATATATTACTACCTACATACTTATACATAACGACAAATGTTACTTAATTTTAAGTTTACCTATTTCCTTTTTAGTTCACTTTTTTTCTAATAAAAGCTTGTTTTTAAAAATCTAATAGGTATCTTTAAACGAGCAAGTATATACATATACATATTTCGCGGATCTCGGAAACGGCTCCAAGGATTTCGATGAAATTTGTTATGTAGGGGGCTCTGGAAAAACGCTGGTTACCGACTTTTAGCCCGAGCGTACTGTTTTTATTCGCCATTGACACTTATCATAACAGCCTTTTGCAAACGGGTACGAGCTATAATTTCCTTTAAAGAAAACTGACCCGCCTCGAATATCCCTAACGCAGCATATCCTGGTTCTGCTGTGATTGTGTCCGCGGCGCAACAGTCGGCAGGCGCGCCGCTGCCTCCACCTAATTGTCGCTATTACACAAATTGGACACTTATACACAATTGCTATAAATCACTACACTTGTAGGATTAAAAGCGCGCCTCTGACGTTTAAGCTATTAGGCATCTTAATAACTATACTTGAGATAAATTGGTTGTTTCTATGAAACATTAACCCTGGACAAACTTGTTGTTAACTTTGTCCGTTAACCAAAGACACTGAAGTGGACGATGTCGACGACTCTGTAAATCAAGAAAATCTTATATTTTTTTAAAATTATTACATTCTACTGACAATTTATTTGCAGTGTTAATTTTAATCGTTGTTCGTCACGTATAACACAGTGATGTATAAAGTAGATGCAATCAGCGCTGGCTCGGTTCGTTAACTTTGGTATTGGCATTATAACTTATCCTTATCCAGAAAAAGATTTAGTATGCTTTTATTTTAATCAAATTCAATCAATATATGCTCTTAAGGTTATCTTTTCTGTTTTCGATCATCCAAGAGCAACTTTCAGACTTTTTCTTTATTGACATATTTCTATATAATTATTTTATTTGTCTTGTTACAGGAAACCAATCGTCATCGAAAACGAAACAATTGATCGAAAAGCAACTTTTGAGAACAGCTTTTGGGAAGGTAAGCACCGCCAAAATAATTATCTATTGCATCTTAAGGTACTAATTTTATGATTTTCGGGTTTTGTTCCGCGTACCTTGATTTTAATCAAGCGAATTTAAATCATAAAATGAGTACTGACTGCGATAGTCTAAATCATTGTATCTTAAGGTACGCTTCGCGATCATATTAACTACAAAACGCAACGGTTTTATAAAGGATGAGAGAAGTATACGAAATTGTCTTTGAGTCAAATATACCATTCGATTGGGAAAAGCTCGTAATTTTGACTCACAAAGAATGGAGGGATAAGTCCGCCTTTGTACAAGTATCTCAAAGTTTGTCAATTGTATTTTGTTTCTTTTGTACAATGAAGAGTTTATATACATACATATTATACATACCTACCCTGTGCTAATTATTTTCGTGTAGGTATCAGAAGAAGCTCATTACCGTGCCCACTATGGCCACTAACACAAAACAACTTGACCACAATATAGCTGGATAGATATAGTAGGAATTACTGCCTATTGTTCTATTAGATTTGAAGGAAATTAGTTAGAGGGACTTGTTGCTAAGTGGAATGAGACAAAGGATTACCATAAGTAGATTTGTTGGCTTGCAAACTCATGAATAATAGAGCGTGACTATAGTGATTATCATTGCAAAGCCTACAGTGTTACATTTTTTTATTTTACACATTTTTTTTAGTTTTTAGTTTTAATAAGCCGTGGTGCACCTAGTGGTTTGACCTACGGCCTCTCAAGCAGAGAATCGTGGGTTCAAACCTCGACTCGCACCTCTGAGTTTTTCGAAATTCATGTGCGAAATTACATTTGGAATTTATCACGAGCTTTACGGTGAAGGAAAACATCGCGAGGAAACCTGCACACACCTGCGAAGCAAATTAAAGGTGTGTGTGTGAAGTTCCCAATCCGCACTGGGCTTGCGTGGGAACTGTAAGCCGTTCATTCTCATTCTCATTCTGAGTGGAACCTGTGCCCAGCAGTGGGACGTATATAGGCTTGGATGATGATGATAATGATGATTATTTAGCTGAAAACATACACACTTGCTTTATTACTTTAAAAGTAAAGTATATTACAAACTTTTATTTAATTTAACGTGTACGGTCAAAGACTTTAATTCATGAGCTACCATGGAACCTTTTCAAAGGAAAAGTCATTACGATTTTCCTTGTTAATTAATGCGATGTCACTATGACGTTTACTGTGAAATGGTTACATGGTGGCTCATGATTAAAGTCCTCGACCGTACTTATGTTGTATGTAAATATGTAGGTACATACGTCCGGAAAATGAACAAACTCTTTTTCGATCTCTTCCTGATGTCCGATCGAGGTGAAATATGGCAAATTTATGTGAATCCGGTGCAATATAATAATTTGGTAGTGAAATGCTGGTAGTCCGGCTAGGATCGTTTCTGCAGGACGGAACTCTTCAACGATGAATGTCATCGACTTGAAATTTAGTACGAAAATTTAGTATGGATGGACAATACAAGTACAGTGAACATAAAACCTTAATATTTTTAAACTTATACATACACCCCAATGGCACAAATAAAATAACACAGACGTGAAACCAAAAAACACGAAGTGAAAGGGCCTGTTCCTTCCATACGCAGTTAACATAATACCTACTGCAAAAATACAATAAGTTTTGAAATTGTAATAGCTCAGAATGCTTCACCACATATTGTTTCTTGAAATTGGACTAACGTGTTACGCCTACCCGGCGTGCTCTACGCGTCTAAACAAATACATAATCATTGCAAAAGCGTGTTTATGTAAATTTCTTAATCGCTCGTGCTGTTGAACCCATAGAGAAATTTTATATTTATTGCATTCCTGGCGGTTGTATAATTTTCATATTATGTTATATATAGCCGTGTAGGAATCCTTGCGTGTGCCGCGCCGAGAAAGCGCACCTTGAGGGCGCCGCGCCGCGCCGGTCGCTTTGTCGCACCTGCTCATTCTTTGCACATGCCGTAATGCAGTTTCGGTGCAAGGCTTGGACTGCATTGCGAGCGTGCCGCTGACTTTCAAACCTTATAAGTACTGGGGGTAAACTGGATACCATTCGAGATAATTATTATTGAGCTTCGTTTTTTTATGTTTATCCTACTTGCGAGGTTTTGGGTGTGATAGAGATTGGACGAAGGCTATCTACATTGCGGAAGTTTCCTTGAAACTGCGGTTAGGTGAGCTGCTGTTTACCTGCTTGTACATAATTTAATTGCGAGATTATGCGTAACACTAAGTTTGGTTTATTACAAAATCGATGTTTTAATCTAATTGCACTCTATGTTTAAATATAACATTTAAACATTTTTAAAATTTGATTGATCAAGTACAATGAATACAATTTTTACGAGTTTCGTAATCAGTAAAGATCTATTATTTTACTAGTTTTGCCATGTCTGTCAGTCCGCTGTTTAGCTCAAAGACTTGATACCAGAAAGCTGTAATTTGTCGTGAATGTACATAATAATCACGACGACAAAATAGTGTTACAAAGTTATCTTATGTATTATTATGAATTTTGAAGAGCAACTATTACAGCGGTACAGGCTTTACAAATTAATGATCGATCAAATTTCAATTATTGAGTGAAATATAGTGTGAAATATAAAACCCAATATTGCGCATGGCCCAACCCCTACACGCACTTGACTGGTTTTACTTGTGATTACGCTTCATGGGTGGGTTTTATTATAACAAAATGGTGGTGCTGATAAGACTGTACATTGTGGTAGTCTTTTTTGTTATAAGTTTAGTATGCTTATAAGGAAAGTTGTTCTGACATCCCGCTGGTTGATCATTAAATTGACAACCACGATCCACCCGTCAACTTTCATTGTTAACCGGCATTTTGCATCCCAGAGATTCGATTTCGAATGCTTATCGCATATGATTGATAGCCATTGTCGATACTTTAGATCGATACGATCACAATAGAAAAGAGGTTAGCAGTTTTATAGTGCACCTGAGCAAGCCTTTTACCGCTGATCGTTTCGTACCTACACTTGTTTGTGACTTGCGTGGTAGTATCAGTCTGTTTGAAATTTAAAGTTTTTAGCGCTGGATTTTTTTGGGAAAATACTTGA
The DNA here is from genome assembly GCF_025370935.1 of Choristoneura fumiferana. Lineage (NCBI taxonomy): Eukaryota > Metazoa > Arthropoda > Insecta > Lepidoptera > Tortricidae > Choristoneura > Choristoneura fumiferana. The sequence continues at coordinate 12,938,437 of NC_133489.1, forward strand.
AAAAAACTGTATTTCCTCTTACACGTAGGATGACTTTTAACTGCGGTGACCGTATAATTCCAAGAGTTACTTCACTTAATTTTATTAAGGTTCTTAGGATTAAGCCCCGGAATCCATTAATACCTACCTTGAACCAAAAAATTTTGATGGGCTTAACTTATCCGGTTGCCATTTTAAATTGGAAGTCCTGGAATTTCCTCGAGTGAAGGCTTTAACAAAAAATATTTATATTTTAAACGCAATGTAACTGGACCTTCCCATGTAGGTAATAAAGTCTTTGTTGGGAAAACAGGTGAAGGAAAGGATGTTGTAACGTTTGGCGGATTCCTGGCGTGCCCGGTTTGATTCGCAGCAGTCAGCTCGCTCGGTCGCCGGTCGCATACCGCAATCGAAGCGTTATTTATTCGACTTAAATGTCGCGAACGCCGCTCCCCTCGTTCGCAGCAAAACATGCCGTAACTTAATTGCATTCTGCGATTAATTTTTAATGAACTGCCTTTACTCAACGTTATCTGCTTGCAAATAAAATCGCGAAACACACGCATACAATAACATGTGATGAGCATATAATGTGCTACTCAATAACCACAAACTGCTCGCGTTGCAAGCTCCAACTTGTGAGCAGCGAGCCGCTGTATTCCGCCCATTACTCACAGTTGTTGTTGGTGCCGTACGAGATCGTTATGTCAGATGGATGTCCGACTAATAAACACAACTGAGTGTTTTGAATGAATAAAAGAGTCGTCCGACGACCTTTGCGAGATACAAATGTTGCGGTTATGAGTCTTGCCTCGTTGAGATTACATAAAACATGTCACTGGAGAAAGTTAATTTAGTTTTGAAAGTGAAATCGATTACACTTTCTTTCACTTACCTATCTATTTCAAAGTTCGCTGCTGGAACCCATCAGTCATTCAAATACTTGAACACATTTTACTGAACCCCGACTATTGTTTTTAGAGTTTCTCTATATTTCGGCAGCACGATGTCAATCTCGAAGAACATTCATGTCAATCAATGTCCTATTACATAATATTTACGTAAGCTGTTAATCAAACTAGAGATATACGCTCGATGGTTTATGTGCATCGCTAAACATAGGCTAGCAAGAACCAATTGTATCTATGCGTACCGATAGTAATTTTACTCGTTCTGATCTATATCGAGGCTATTATAAAGAGTTTAATAAAAGGACGGGAATGTAAAAAAATGTGCAAACAACTCTGCAAACACGTCGGAGCGGTTTAAAGGCCGCGTCCGGATTGCGAGGGGCGGCGGTGGCGGCTCGGCGGAGAGCACCGGCGGCATTCCAACCTCCCGCGGCCACGGCGACGTCACCTCTATGTAGGTACCTACCTAGATGGCATGGCGCATTCCGCGATGCCACTTATTCTCTCTTCTCCCAGTACTGATGAAAAGAAAGTGCAGTAGTGAGATCGCTCTGTCCGCATTTTCAGAAGCCAGTCCGCAGTCGCATTTTGCTATATAAAAAGGCATGTGTTATAATCGGAAGTGGAGCGCCGGCGGCCAGGGTGCAGCGCGGCGCGGGCGCGCGACCCTGACATCTGTTGTGCGAGCGCCGGCTACGCGCTCACGGTCGCCGCCCTCTGATGCCTCTTCTTGCTAAAAATAGCACAGATTTACTGATTGATGCTTACTTCAAAGCTAAAGCATCGGCGAGTGTTTATAAATTCTAATGCGATGGCGCCGAGTTGTTGTTCGGTTAGGTTTGTCTTTTCTTTAGGATTGACGTATGTGTGGTGTAATGCAGTAGGTACCTAGCCTACCTACCTACCTTACCTAGGGTAAGGGTTACCGGTGGTGTGCGACAACAGCAAGGCTTATGCAGTCGCGGGAGGTGGGATGCGGGGCAGCGTCGCGTGCGCGGCTCGGTGTCCGTCCCTGGCTCGGAGCAACGCCCCCGTCAAGGGCGGCGACGCTGCAAATTTGTGCAAGCCCGCCGCGACTCAGTGCATCTCGCCCCGCCGCGGCGGCACCGCGCTCGCCGCTCGTGCTCGCCGCTCCATCGCCCTGCGCTGACCGGCGCCCGCGCACAGTGTCGTGGGCGCACATTGCACGCACCGCCCTATGTTAAATAACTGTTATTTCGGTCGTCAATGAGCTGGTTCCGCATTCTTAACTCGATCCTCTTTCGCCGGCCCGAGAGATTTGCGGCATTGTTTTATCGCCGAATAAATAAAGTGGACAGCCTTTTGTTCTCCACTCGCGAGATGTGGGTGTATTTTTTTTGTGGTTTTCCCTGTTGGTGCAACGAAAGTAACATTTTCTGAATGAACTGGAACTTAAACTGGTTTAGTAAATGAAAGTGTGTGGTTATATTTTGGTTCAATTGACCGGCGCTGAAGTTATTTGAACGTTTCCGCGATGTTGGAGATGAGGAAGTTGCCGAGGCGCTCCATATCCCTCTACGGTCAGTACACTTTTCTTGAAAAATATCTACGGATTTACTATTTATTCCTACCATAACTACATAATTAGATACGTGAAGCCCGTTAGTCTTTTCTAAAATAGGTATATCATATACGGTCTATACTCGTATCCAAAATCTTTTTTCATTAATCTAATCATAATTAATTAAATATGACTTGATATAAACCTAAATAGAACTAAGAATACTAAATGCCCACATAATTAACAGAGTTGTGTCTAACCTACATTGTCATGGTTTACTATCATTTGGCAAACAACGTCTAACAAATGAAATGATCAATTCACAAACAACGTTTCGCAAACTATTCATTTCACAACCACTTAATATCACAAACGATCATTTAATAAATATACTTTTAACAAACTTGTCACTTTACAAACATATCTTGATAAATCATCATTTAAAAAATGTTCATATGTTACCCAAACAACTCATTTTTCAAATTAGTTATTTTACAAACATCCATCCATACTAATATTATAAATGCGAAAGTGTGTGTATTTGTGTATATGTTTGTCCATCTTTCACGTCGAAACGGAGAGACGGATCGACGTGATTTTTGGCATAGAGATAGTTAATGGACCAGAGAGTGTCATAGGCTACTTTTTATCCCGGAAAAATGCACAGTTGCCGAGGGAACAGCGCGCGATAACCGAATTCCACGCGGGCAAAGCCGCGGGCAAAAGCTAGTCAATTTATAAATGATAATTTGACAAATTATTTACATAACATGTTTAAATTGGTAGCAGAATTCGGTTCTCATGGCCCGTTTTTGTTTTGCATTCCTTAAGGTCGCAGTTCTAACCTAACTTTCATGAGAGTAGGCTTTACTCTCAAGCTGTGCAATAAGGTGCATGTACGAGATGCTTTATAATACTATTCATTAAGATGAAATGGCATATAAGATGGCTTGTCAAAACTATTTACATATTACATGGCGCTGCGGACAGGATAATTAAACTAATCTAACCTAATCAACTATTATAGGTACTTACCGTAGTTAGTTTTTCTATGAGTTGCAGTTCTAACCTAACTTAACCTACTGTACTGGCAGTAGTTCGTTTTTTCTATAACCTATTTCTTAACCAAGGTAACCTGATCTACAGGCATCTCTAATTATTCTTAATAAAGTTTTTACCTAATGATGCACTCTATTAAACGTTTTTTGACAAACTTTGATTAGACAAACATGGTTTTGACAAATGACGAAAATAATAAATGAAGAGTTTGCCAAATAATGATTTGTTATAATTATGATGTTTTGCCAAATAAAGAGTTTGTGAAATGATCAATTTGCGAAATATGGTGTTATAAAACGATTAATTTGTGAAACCAGAGTTTGCGAAACGTTGTGTGTTAAATGAATATTTGTTGAAACGTTTGTTGCCAAATGATTGGATACCAATCTACACATGTCCTTAGGTTCTGAAACAGTTTATTATTATGAGAGAAAAGTATGATTTTAACAAAATAATAACAAATAATTAACTAAGTACATATAATCAATGGCCATGAGGTAGCAATTTGTATTACATTTTAGATAGTTGGATAGGTACATAAGATGATGCATGTGAATCAATTAGAGTAAAACAGTTTTAACGTGATTAGGACTCCGAATCTTGCATAAATTCCGTTATGTACCTATACTATCAATAACGTTTCGATCCTGAATATATACGAAATTGAGGACATACATAGAAACATGTTGGAATGTGCAAACATAAACATTTTATTCTAGTTGACATTGCATAATTTCCTCAATAAAAATTATGTACCTAGGTAAATAATTTTATGTTTTACATAACAAAACAAAAGTAATAAGTAGGTATATAGTGAATATTGGGCTATGAATATTTCTGTACGTATATGTGTGTGCGCACGTTTGCAATGCAATGGTAAACTGAGCCAGTACCTACCTACAAATTATGTGCGTGCATGCGGCCGCCTGCACTGCCTTTGCTTACTCTACTTATACTTTCAGTACTTTACACTAATTCTGCACAACTGATTAAATTGAATCAACGAATCTCTTTGTTCCGGTGTAATGACGAAACCAACCAACACTTGTAGAGAAGGCTTTAAAGTGGTCCAAAATGCTGAATTTCAGTGACCATATAACATCTGTTCAAACAACTTGAAGCGTGCCATCCGCAAAATAAATAATAAATGTAGACATAAATTGCGTTTACGTATTTTATGCTTTTACGTATATATTGGAAAAACATCAGTTGAAACATGAACTTCAATATGTACGCACATGCTTGAAAAATAATTTACCTATATTTGTTACTTTGCGTGATGTACACACAAAGAGTAATAGTGTTCGATACGAAGTCATACAGTGTTGTAAAAATTCGTCATTCCCGGTGTCTACATCCTATCGAAGAAGAAAGAGAAGGTAGCATGATTTAGTGATCGTTCATACAAAGTCGACGAGCTGGTTCCGTCCTGCTAATGACAAAACTTCAACGAATAAAATTATTGAATTTTATCGCTAAATGTAATAGAATTGGTGACGCATCATCTTAGCTAATAAGTTGGTCAACTGTAAAGTGACACCAGCGGTGATTCATCTTATCTGACTGGTTTTCCATTCTTTGTTAGTCTTTACATACGACACTTCCAAGGTCTTGTCGTAAGTGTACCTATATAGCATACTAACAGTGTATTTTTGCTCATTGTAGTTTAATATATGCATTGACTGTCAAGTTGAACAGTACCTGCAGGGAAAATGCTTGAAGAAACAGCTGATATGTCAGCGGAGAGGATTGCGTGTCCGTAATAGCTTTTCTTCAAACAGAAGCGATTCGTAAAGCGTGCCTGTTTTAATAGATTTAAAAGCAACTTTTTATTCCATGCTTGAAATATAATCATTAAAAAGTTTTGCTTTCATATTTTTCCTTACGCAGAATATTCAAGGAAAAATAATAAGCTATTATAATGTTTAACGTTTTATTTTTGCAGATCGGGTGACTAAAAGCGATGCTGAAGACAAAAGTCTCTCAAACGATGAGACTCCTCTGCCGTCCTGTCCCCGACAGCCACCTGATGGGGTAGAGACTCCGTCTGATGCCGTGGAGAAGCCTCCGGAACTGCCGACACGCTTGCCTCCGCGCCTGCCTGCTGGCTGGCCGACAACACGGACGCGTTTCTCTTATACCTCGAGGACCCAAGATGCTAGAAGCGAAGCCAGTGTCAAAGACAAAATAGCCATGTTTTCAAATGACCGTGCACCGTCTTCAGACCAGTTGGATAGCTGCGGGACACTCCCGAAAAATATATCGCTCACCAGAAAGACTACAGCTTCGTACACAAACTATCCCGAAGTTTCATCGTTAGACAGGCGTCTAACTAAGTCACAAGATAACCTTGATGAAGTGCCCCGTTCATATAAGAGACATTCTGAGCGACCGGAAGTTTTAGGGGCGTTAGAAAATAAGGTTACCACGAGTTTAGCAGGAACCCAGATGATGGCTCCTAGACAAACTGATGTGAAACCAATATTTTATGGAAGTACAACTACTTTACCTTCAATCAAGGACAAAACCTTTAGTCAACCAGTGTTTCATGCGCGCAGTGTTAGTGATGACAATGGAGATAAAAGTGTGCACAAATCGAACTTGGAGTATTTAATTGAACAAAGAAAAAAGTCTTTGTCAAAACTGAGAGGATTGGTAATACCAGAAGTACAATCACCAATAATAGATTTACCAGCAATCAAAGTGCAGGATACAATTTCAAAATCCTATTTGTTTAAATCAAACCAAAATACAAACGTGAACAGTCCTACAGATAATTCTACAAATCGAAAACAAATTATTGATTTAAGTGAAACTAAATGGAAAACAAATCTCTTACCTAATAATATCCCGAAATATTCACCAGCTTTTAAACGAAAATCTCTACAAGTTTATACACCCTCTTCATTGTCAAAAGAATCTACACCTGAACGCAAATTCTATGAGAAAGTGGATACTCTGAACAAACTAAATAGTAAAACTTTTACTTCGAGACCTGCTCATAGTTTATTGGATCTTAATAATGGTACATCTACTCTGCCGCCTAAATTTTCCACGTCCAATAACAAAAGTTCCACAACTGAATACAAAGATGTTCTGAATAATATAGACTACAAAAATGTAGAAATAAAAATATGCACTATGACTGATATTGTAGATAGTGACAACGACTCTGCAATGAGTTCCACACAGTCCAGTTATCGTTCATCAGCTTCATCACCTTTACACAATTTAGACAGCATAGAATCGGACAGTTCCCGACTCTCACCCAGAATTTCACATTACACCTCGTGTGCACTCGTAAAAACTGCGACTCCTCCAAAATCTTCCATTTTAGAGAAAAGTTGTGAAGAATACGTAAAGCGTAATGTGTGTCGATCGGTATCCTCTGACACGAATGTTTCACTCAGTTCTTCAGCGGGTTCGGCAGCTACTTCTGGCTCGCAAGCTAGCTGCAGCTCTTTAGAGAGTTCTGTCGCTGACACAGACAAGAGAAGAGTTCCAAAAGCCAGTAATATAGATAGCATAAATAGACGAAACATTTTGGCTTCGGCCAAATGCAGGAGCGGTCGAGATGCTAAGCTGAAGTCACCCGTAGTTGAAACTAAATTCTCACACGAATCGCACGAAAGGTCACCTAGTCCACCACGTAATGCGTCTGATCGCCTTTCTACACTCACGTCTTCCGTGAGTGCTATTTCGAATAAAGGCGATAGTAGACGTCGAAACAAGGTAATCGCTGAAACCGATTCTGACAGTGATCCTGAAGTCAACGTGCGGCAACGTAAGACTGACTTTAAAAACTCAAGGCTGAAGAGAAATTCGAGTTCCGCAAATAAATCAAAAGCTAACGATATTGTAGTAGAAACTGTAAAAGTAGAAGATCCACCAAAAGTTGTTTCAGAAACAATAGTCAGAGAAATAAAGAAACCTGGAAATCATAGATATAATCATGATAAAGTCCTATCATCAGTTGAAAAACTTAGTTCACAAGAAAATAAAGTCGATAAAGTAGCCACTACGCGAGTAAGTGAAAATTTAATATCAAAAGTTTCATCTCCTCCAGTACAAATTATGGCTATTTCCCCAAAAGAAGAAAAATCTGCTACCACTATTAGTAATGGAAACGGATTCCTGAGCGACAAAAGTGACCTGAGTTCATTAGAAGAGACGAAAATATCAACACAGATTATTCGACTGCAAAGAGGCTCCGGCTCAGGTGTAGGCGTTATTCTGGCAGGCGGCATTGATTGTGAAGCAAAGGATGTCACAGTACGTAACACATGTGTTTAAAACTTTAAATAAGAATATATAAGAATATGTATGTATCTAAGGTAAGCGTCCGAGTGTTCGGCATATTAATTGGGCCAGTGACCAGCACTCTTACGTTTATATAAGTATCGATGTTTTAGTATTGCGTCAAATTAATTAATTATATTTTAATCGTATATTTCATAACTATAGTTTAGTTTTCATTTGTTTAGGTACATCGAGTATTAGCTGATAGCGTGGCTGCCAAAGCCGGTTTAAAACGAGGCGCAAAAGTCCGAAGCATTAACAGCTGCAGTATGGCAGGCTTGACACATGCGCAGACTGTAACTATACTTAAGGTATGCTAAAATAATTAAAACTACCTTCAGAGATTTCGTTCTGTTGCATCTTGCCATTTTGTTAATTTTTTTTTTCTTTAGGAACAACGCTTGGAGGTAGTAATTGAAATTGAGAACGATACCCAAGACAATGCAAGTAGTAGTATTACATGCGGCTCTGACAATGGTACGTAAATAGATATGTATTTCATTTGTTTTCAAAATTAGTATAAACTTTTTGCAAGCTTTTATTTAATTTCACTCGGATTGTACTTACGACCGCTGTATGACTTTAACATAGGTTGTTTACTAGATTTTACTCACGGGTTTACCCGCATAATTTATTAGATTTAGTAGTTGATTTGAGTAGGATTTGGTTCAAATCAAATCTGAAATTTGTTACTTACATACCAACCCATTCAACTCAGAAAACTTATTGTCATTTCCTTAGATGAATGATTGGTCTCGCGCGCTCGCTCTCGCTCTCGCTCTCGGGCTCGGGTACGCCGAATTCGGCGAACTATTTGTTGCCGCATTTGACAAGTACGCCGGCAGTATCTAGTCGAGCGAGCGCGCGAGACCAATCATTCATCTAAGGTCATTTCAAAGTTCAATATCTCTAAAATGGCTAAACCGATTCTAATGAAACACTTCGAAATCGATTCATCCGTTTGAGAGCTACAATACCACAGACCGGCAGACAGACAGACAAACAAACATTGACGTCAAACTTATAACACCCCTCTTTTTGCGTTGGGGGTTTAAAATTACCTACTGCCTAAGTAACAGTAAAAAAGCTTACTTAAATGATTTTTTTAAGATATTTTTTTGATTGCACAGCGGAGTCGAAGGCTTATGATGAGAACACAGAACCAGGCGCGGCCCGAGGGTCTGTGGTGAGCGTGTTGGTGGACAAAGCCGGCGGCGGCGCTGGGCTTGGCTTCGGCCTCGACGGCGGCCGGGACTCGCCGCAAGGCGACCGCCCGCTCACTGTCAAGAAACTGTTTGCAGGTACGATTAGACTAAAAGAAGAAAGAAATATATTTATTCGTGACATTTTTATAAAAAGAAAAATGTAAAGCGAGACAAATATTGTCTCGAAATGGTCCCAACTCAGTATAATGTCAACCTTGCAGCCGACACTGGTCTTCCGTTGGAACCATACTGACGACTGGAACATACGTATTACGTATTATGTCTTACAGTTTGTTTTGCTAGCTTTAACATAGTTAAGAGAATTGGGTAGTGTCATGGGTAAAAAAATATTATTATATTTGGTCCGTCCGTTACTTCATCCCAGCCTATATACGTCCCACTGCTGGGCACAGGCCTCCTCTCAGAACAAGAGGGCTTGGGCCATAGTTCCCACGCGGGCCCAGTGCGGATTGGGAACTTCACACGCACCATTGAATTGCTTCGCAGGTTTGTGCAGGTTTCCTCACGATGTTTTCCTTCACCGCAAAGCTCGTGATAAATTTCAAATCGTCCGTTACTTACATATCAAAAAATATTGGACACTTATTTTTTTATTAATCAAACAATATACTATTATAGTAGAGACAACAAGAGCATAAAACGAGCCATTTTACCCGAGGCGTTCATATAGTGACCCGAGCTGGTACGGCAAGGATGGATAGAGACACGTCGAGGGGAAAATGAGTTTAATGGTCGAGTTTTATACTCTGCTTTTCACTTCGATTGAGAGGAAATTAAATAGCAACAGTGGAAACAATTGTTCACTTGCTAGGTATCTTTTATTTTTTATGGATTTTCTAGTGTTAGTGTATTTATTTTGATTGATTTGATTGATTTTTAGTTTTACGTAAAATAAAAATTATTAAAAAAATATATATAAACTTTTCTGTTTGTGGCTGTCAACACATCTGATTACCTTGGTCTTAGACGAAGATTTTACTTTAGTCCATAATTTTAGATCCAGCATAAATTCCAACTTTACAAGCATGAGAAGTGAAAAAAATTACTAAGATAAAGCGCGCCAAAGTTTGGGAGCGGGAGGCCCTTGACGTCACGCCGTGCGTCACTTGTTAGCACACACGGAATTTTAACTGGCTTGGCTATATTATTTTCTTATATTTTTTTAATTGATAAAAGAAAAACTACGTGTCCAATATTTTCTCATAATCTAACATTTATATTAGTAATTAGTAACAAATGCGAACTTGATTCGCGCACCGAGGATTCCGTACAATTTATAAATATCTATGAATATCCAGTGTTAGCGGAGCCCTGCTCTTAAGCGAAATGTGTGATATAAATATATATAAAAAGGATAAAGGTTAAGGTATACCGTAGGCGACAGGCTAGCAACCTGTCACTATTGTACCTTTTTTGTCTAACTTTAAACCTAAAATTGCTAAAAGTGGCTCCGAAGCGGTAACGTTTCGTATGCTCTGCCTACCCCATTTGGGAAAACAGGCGTGATGTTTGTGTGTGTGTGTGTGTGTGTGTCATTTTAAACGTAAGTTTGCACAAAAAAATCAAAAATGAAAAAAAAGAAGAAAAAAAAAGTCGAAAGTGCAAGCCGGGGTTCCAAATAACATAATGCTCTGCTTGAGAGGCCATTAAGTATAACCACTATGCTTCAAACGTTAAGGTAATTAACTAAATGTAAACAAACTTCAGCTACCAGATTTCGCACATTTAAGGATTTTAAATATTTTACTTATCTATAATTGTAATTCAAACCAGTCTAGTGTATTTCAATACAGAAATGTAAATGTTTAGATTTAAGACACCAATTGACGTTGTTTTGTTTACATTTAGTTAATTACTATCCAAAACCAAGTATAGTTTACCACGTCTTATATACGTTAAACCTTAAACCATGTATTAAATGGTATTGTAACGGATAACTCACGTCTTAAACCGCGTTTAGATCGACATGTTTCGGGCTATTCCCTTCTTCTCAGGAGCACGCGACTTAACTCGAGACATGTCGAGCTAAACTCGGTTTACGACGTGAGTTATCCGTTACAATATAATTTAATATTAGTTCTCACGGTAGTTTCATGTTCTTAAACCATGTAATTGGAAGTTCAGGTTTCAGATAAAAAAAAATCGTTTTCAGGTGGTGCGGCAGCACAAAGCGGGCGTATTCTAGTCGGTGCTGAACTTCTCTCAGCTGGAGGAACGTCGATGGAGGGATTCACACGAACTCAAGCCTGGGCGGCACTTAAAGCGCTTCCAGCCGGACCTGTTACTTTAGTATTAAGAAACCCTGTGGGGAAATAGTCTTTAAGGTGTTACATTAAGATTACTACGTGATTAAGCAAATACGTAAGAGAATGAGACTTGCGGCCTATTTAAATTCCCTATTCGAGTATTTTGTTTGGAATAGTCGGCGCGAGGTAATTGGAGGGCCTTGGGCTGAATTAATTCGGAGACGCGTGCACGCCACCCGGGATCCGGTTAGCACTCAGCCTAACGAGAGCCGTTTATCTGAACGTTTACTGAACGAGAGAATAAAAAGATGCTAACTGACTCCATTCAATTTAGCGAAGTGCGTCGGATGTGAGCCCCGGGCCCGCGCGCCCCGCTACTTGTACAAACACAATTTACTCCCTTCATTTAGTCAGTAGATTCGATGTACATAACGTTGTGCCAATTTGTCACTTTATCTTAATGGAAAGATTACATTTTATCGTTTTAGGAACTCTCGAAGACTGTTTCATTGTTTTAAAATATTAATTTAATCAGATCGGATGTAGTTGAAAGGACTGTATTCACCTTTACGAGCAGCTAGTCTAGACAGCGAAATGGCGAACGGAGATGCTTACTGCCTGCAATTTGGCGCCCGTACTTAAAAGTATGTGCAAAAGAGCATTCACAATTTTGTTGAGAGCCATCTTTTGTGTCTAGAAAATTATCACCATCTAATGAAAAAATATATATTCCAGTCTTCAGTTAGTACATGTTAGCAATATAAAATCCTATATTTGATACTATAATTTTTCTATTTATAAATAGTGAATTATAATTATACTACATAGATTTTATTTAATGCACGCATGATTTGACTGTTTTTTGTAATTACTCATAGCAGATACTTGCCATGAAAAATAAGGTACTTATACCTAACCTTTTGCCTATCTTTTAACCCTTACCTTACCACTAATTTATAGAAATTACTTGTAGACATTAAGCATGTACATACATCATTATAAATATATCTTTATCAATTGTTGTCACGCCTATTTAACTATCTTCATTCGAGATAATGATCCGTTGTATACTCTTCATATATTTCTATTCACTGTTCGTTCGTTACTAATGCCTTGATTGCCCTATTTAATTTATAGTAATCGTAGGGAAAAGAAGTTGTAGAATAGGTTTTTGAAGTATTTTAAGGAGGCTACTTTCAATTTATTTTGCAGTTTGTTGAGAATGATCTGGTAAAAGTGGTGCATCGTAGACAGAGAGTAAGTATGCAATGATATTGCATATTGACTTTGTCGTACTTGTATCCGCTACAATTACATTCGTCAAGATCAGGTAACAGTATGTCAAGGGTATCTCCTTAAAATATTTCAGTTATAGACAATGGAGCTGTATCAGAAGGATATTTATATTTGTACCTAAATATGTTATTATTTTCTTGTATTGAAGTAATAAACTTATTTTCATTCAAAGTCTGCGTATTATTTCGACGAATCTAATTTCCCGCTAATGCAATATTTAAATTGAATGTTTTAAATAATTTATGTGGACACTTTAGCCCCGTCTCATCTCCACGGTACAATACACAGGGCCGGCGCAGCGGCCGAAGCGGCCGAAGTTGTCAAGAAGCGCTAATATAGTCGTCTTGACGCCGGATACTACTTCATTGCCTTCGGCGTCGAGACGCTCGGTCCTTGGGGCCCTGAAGCAAGGCAACTCTTCAGCCAACTGGCAAAGAGACTGGTCGACGCCACTGGAGACAAGAGGGCTAGCAGCATCCTCGCACTGCGTCTTGGCATCGTCATATAGCGAGGAAATGCTGCCAGCATTCTTGGAACCATGCCGCAGGAGCCTTTTTTAGATTTATATTAGTTTGTAATTATTATTATTAAGTTTTAATAGTTTAAAAACATTTATTATGTAAATCACATACTTATAATACTATAAAAAATAAAAAATAAAAATAGACGCTTTAATAAATTTATGTCATCATCATCATCATCATCATGTCAGCCGAAAGACGTCCACTGCTGGACATAGGCCTTCCCCCAGGCTCTCCACTCAGACCGGTCTTGTGCTTTCCGCATCCACCGCGATCGAAGCTGTTTAAATTTATGTAATATTAGGCTAATGTAATGTCATTAAGTGCCATTCATTATGCAGAACGTGAGAGGTTTTCGGGATTACGTAAGCAAACCACCATTGTAATTCAACCAAGTTCGTCTGCCATCCGTCCAGCTGTCAAATTACAACTTTACATTGGTGTCTATATTTGCCATAACATTTTTATTTACACCTAAGTTGCGTACCGGCAGCCAAATAAGTGGTTTACCAATTTTTAAACAAGTTCCTATCAAATGAATATGTCGAACTTTCAAGTTGACAGACACGTCTATTGGCATTATTGTTTTATGACATGCAAACGATTATCAGCTTTAGGGTGGTTGACCACGTATTTGGCTGTTGGTACTTACTACCGTAAATTTTTGTAAGGTTAACACGTACCTACGTAACCGATATTATTGTACAAAATGCCCTTCTCATTAAATAAAATAAATAAATAAATATCAAGGGACAATTCACACCAATTGACCTAGTCCCAAAGTAAGCTTAGCAAAGCTTGTGTTATGGGTACTAAGCAACGGATAAATATAATTATATAGATAGATACATACTTAAATACATATTAAACACCCAAGACCCGAGAACAAACATTCGTATTTTCATACAAATATCTGCCCCGACACGGGAATCGAACCCGGGACCTCAAGCTTCGTAGTCAGGTTCTCTAACCACTAGGCCATCTGGTCGTCATTGTTATGCAACTCATTTAGACGTCAACAAGTTGGTTCTAAATAGCTGTGTTTTGACTATTTTCTTGATTATTTTTTAGTTTCGTATCTAAATTATGGGAGTTTTTTTGCAACCTCGTAAGAAAACAAAGCCAAAACTTGACTAAACTGACACCCATAAATTAGGATACCTTTACCACATCAGGGTCTCACTATGAGATGCTGGAGAAATCACGTATAATATAATATATTAGCATATTATTTTGTGTGACTCTTACTTTTGGAAATTACTATTTGTTGAAGTGGAATTATTGAGAATGGCCACAGATAGCCACCGGAACTTCTCCATAACAAGTATTTCACGGGTTAGGTAGTTGTTAAGGAAACTCGTCGCAATGCGTCTGATGAAGTGGAACTAAATGTTAACGAATCACGAGGGCTCCCTATCAACATTAAAGGCCCTGCATCTAAAACCGATGCCACCAATATTATAAATGCGAAAGTTTGTAAGTCTGTTACTTCATCAAGTTTAAACTGCTGAACAGATTAAGATGAAATTTGGTATACAGATACTTTGAGTCCCGGGGAAGGACATAGGATAGTTTTAAACCAGGAAAATTGCATAGTTCCTGTGGGATAGCGATAGCAAAATTCTACGCGGACGGAGTTGCGGGTAACGGCTAGTATTTCATAAAATACGAACACTTTTGCGACTTCCTCCACATTGATTTCATTTATCGCGTCATCATCCCAGCCTATATACGTCCCACTGCAGGGCACAGGCCTCCCCTCAGAATGAGAGGGCTTGGGCAGTAGTTCCCACGCGGGCCCAGTGCGGATTGGGAACTTCACACATACCATTGAATTGCTTCGCAGGTTTGTGCAGGTTTCCTCACGATGTTTTCCTTCACCGTAAAGCTCGTGGTAAATTTCAAATGTAATTCCTCACATGGATTCCGAAAAACTCAGAGGTGCGAGCCGGGGTTTGAACCCACGACCCTCTGCTTGAGAGGCCATATGTCAAACCACTCGGCCACCACGGCTTCATTCATTAAAGCGTATACTTATCTTTTTGTAGGGTTCATAGTAACTTATAAGACCCTCGAGGCCAAATCCAAATCGAGGTCTGCCAAATTCCAGCTCTCTGGCTCCAGTAGTTTCAGCTAGGCGATGATGAGTTAGGACTCCTAGTATGTAATTACATACTATCTATTGGGTTTGGCACTGGATTCAAACTGCTGTTGCATTTATAATGTTCTGAAACTGGAATATTAACGCTTTTCCAGGCGGTTTGTTTGTAGCATTATGCCATCGATCGCAATGAAGGTTTCTATGACAGGCTAGTTGACGCTAGCATGGTGATGGTGAGGTTCGTTCGACAACTTTGAAGTTTGCGACACGTTTGTGATTGTTCGAATAACTACATCTACATATTAAATATAATGACCCGGATAACTCACGTCTTAAATCGAGTTTAGCTCGACATGTTTGTCGATTTAAGACGTAAGTTATCCGGGTCATTATATTTAATATGAGTGAGTCTCACGGTAGTTTCATGTTCAAAACTACATCTACATAAATTATTAGTTAATCGCATGACTGTAACCCACTGGACCACTCGATACTAACGCCATCTAGCGATATTTTGCTTGTCTATATTGCTTGAATTATTGCGCTTTCTTTCAATGGTATTCAAAGTTTGATTCTTTCTAATACTATTTAGTAGTAACTACTTTAAAAAAAGCTACATTGCCTTTACTAAATTTGATATTGTGTAACAACTGTTCAAATATTACATACGTAGAGAAGAAGGTTCATAAGTCATAGCTATTACAGCACCCGGGATCTATCACGCTAGCAAAACGAGTAGGAAATGATTACCTCGACGTTTCAGTCACTTGATTACAATTAGTACTGGCACCCGTATTCTCGAACTAACCTTATTTGGTCGCTTGGTTAAGATAGAGTCATGTGGGGTAAACGTACGCAGTGCGTAAGTGTACGCAATCCCATACAATTTCAGTCAGTAATGTATGTGATTGTGTACACGTATCCACTGCGTAAATTTACCCCACATGACTCTATATAAGTGAGAAAATCTACGCACAAAAACTTGAAACAAAAATCACGATAACTTTTGCCAAGCGGCCGCATGACGACATACGTACGTCGAATTTCGAAAACATATTTAATGATTTTTTGAGGTTGGAACAGGGCAATTTTATGAGCGTTTCCAACGTTATCAATTTCTAATTGCATGTATTAAACAAATAAGCCTCTAAAAAGAAATTTTAATAAATTAAAATTATACTGCAAGCACGCTGTATCGTTTTATAAAAACCTTCCCTTGGGTGTGGCTCATTTCTTTAATATTTTTAATGCAACAGGAAACTGTTAGCAATTCAAACGCCAGAAGAACTACCCAACATTCAAAACAAAACGTTGGTGATATCCAGTAAGTATTTTATTCGTAATAAAGCATATCGCATCTTATATGCTACGATTTACAAAAAATATCTCTTATAATATACTGTTATTGCGGGTATA
This sequence comes from Choristoneura fumiferana, assembly GCF_025370935.1. Taxonomy (NCBI): domain Eukaryota; kingdom Metazoa; phylum Arthropoda; class Insecta; order Lepidoptera; family Tortricidae; genus Choristoneura; species Choristoneura fumiferana. The sequence goes on from NC_133489.1 coordinate 12,955,013, forward strand.
CCTACGTGTTAAACTTTTATGTATTAGAATCTACGTTTAAAATTTCATATAAATAGGTATATTTCATACAAAAACTTATATACTAATCTACCCAACTATAAACAGTAACTATAAAAATAAGTTATGCAGTAAAATATCAATGTTCATGATTCATTGTGCAACCTGGCTTATAATTGCAATATCACAGACAATTTTAGAAATTGTATCAATATTTTCGGCACAGTTCTTTGTTTAATTTCATATCTTTAGTATAAAAAGTTAGTCTACTTTTACGAGTATAACTGGGTATAATATTTAAGTTTAAACATTTTTAAGGCGTACGTCTAAATTGTCTCATTGTTGATATCTTTGGAAGAAAACTAAATGAAACAGATAAGGTCGCATTTAAACAATTAGAACTGTCTTTATAAAAGTGGATTGATAGGTTTGATAACGCACTTTTATAAGTGCGTTATTATTCATGCAAACTTCTCAAGTGTTCAAAACATCTAAATTGCGCTGTGCTAGTATTTGTATTGTAAATGTTAATTCACTTGTATGCGATCTTTACCTTTATATCATACCAACATTTAAAACTGAAGAATAAGTAAAAGTTAGTAAAATTAACAGCTATAACTAGAACTGCATTTTGCTCCTAAGCGTACTTAAATAATAAAGGTAAGAAGTGGTTTAAAAAGTCACTAGCTGGACTTTGCTATGATTTGTGATGAATAAATTAACAAAGCTGCCCTAATAATAATTATGTAAAAAAACCAAAGCTGCTTTTTAGAAACAGTTTTCTTAATTTAAAGTGTTGCCCGGAACATTGTAGTAAGTATCAAATGCTATGCTCATATTTTTTATTACCCGTCGTAATGTAGCGTGAAATAAGCAATAGATATCTAGATTAAATATTGCATTCGTGTTCGACCTGTTACAGATGGTTTTGAGGATCGACCGGAAGTGCTCGCCACTTTTTAAATGTTCTTTCACCAATTGCCTAGGTCAAACTGACAGGCAGTAATTAAGATAGACAAAATGTAGTTAGTGTTTTTCTACAATCAGATGATTAACCTGATCAAAATGTATTTCGTGGATGATTGTTAGAAAAAGTCATTAAGATTACAAATCCACGTAGACTGATTTTTATTTTTTACTACGGTGTTACATTCTCGAACCTTAAAGATGTCCGTAGATTTATATCACACGAGATTTTAATTTTCTTTGACTTAATTTACAGCTTAGTCAGCTTTCAAATTGAAAACTTTACTGGCATTGTATTGTATTCGTTATATTCGCGCCATAATCATTTCATTACGTAAACAGCTCTTTTTCTTGGTCCTCTCATCACATTATCGTTCTAAAACGGAAAAGGCCGGGCTCAAAAATGAGTATGTTCTTAGTGTATACTTTATAGGCCAGTTCATCTATTTTTCAACAGTCAATATAAAGTGGAGTAAGAGTCACAGAGTATGCCTCAGAGGTGCAGCAATGACGGTCCAGCGTGCATCTCTATTTGAACGGCCGGATGGCGTCACCGTGGGAAGTCTTTTAGAATCCTTCCATTTATCAGGTCAGTGCTCTTCTATGGTTTACAAAGTTGAGTAAGATTTAGGATACTTAATGCAGACGCAGACCACTCAGCGTAGTGGTCGTCTTGGTGCGTATTTCTTTGAGCTGCCAGATGGGTTTGCCATGCGTACCAGTATTAACACCTGTCCATTAGGCACGTTCGCTCTCTTTTATGGTTTACAAAGTGGAGTAAGAGTCGGGATAGTGCGCCTGATGCGACTCAGGGCCGCAGCAGGCGCAGGGCAGTCAGCGCGGAGGCGCGGGCGCACGGCGCGCGACCCGCAGCAGTACCGGCCCGGCACGTACGTCCTTAAATAACCGGATGGCTTCGCCGTGTGTTAGGCCGGCCGTCCCACGTCCGTTCACTGAGACTATCTCGTCACCTGGAATGAGAAGATTCATTGATTAGGCATCGTTATTTATCTTTTTTTTTATTAGGGTTCCGTAGTCAACTAGGAACCCTTCTAGTTTCGCCATGTCTGTCTGTCTGTCTGTCCGCCCGCGGGTAAGCTCAGACACCGTTAGTACTAGAAAGCTGTAATTTGACATGAATATATATCAGTCACGCCGACAAAGTGGTACAATAAAACAAAAGTAAAAAAAAAATATTTTAGTACCTCGCATAGACTTTTAATGGGGGTGATGATTTATTTTCTCGACTTATCCTATATTGTGGAGTATCGTTGAATAGGTCCTTAAAAACATGGGGGGTTGCTAAGACAATTTTTCTGTTCAGTAATCTGTTTACGAAATATTCAATTTTAAAGTGAAAATTTTCATTGAAATCGAGCGTCCCCCCCCCGTCTAAAATCTAAAATGTTGGATGGAATTTTTTTAAAAAATTCAGAATGGTAGTAAATACCTATATCAAATTTACCAGGAAAATTATAGCGGCTAAGATTGCTTGAGAACTAGTAGTTTAAGAGTAAATAGCAGCCTAAGGTATAAAATATACCTAAACTTGGAAGATTCAGTACACAATACGAAATCCTTAGAAAAATATTATTTGATTTTTTCGTAATGGCTACGGAACCCTATCCTGGGCGTGTACGACACGCTCTTGGCCGGTTTTTACAAAGTAGTGCTGCTTAGCACCAGATGCTACTCTTGTTTATGGTCCCATTTATCTACGACTACGCTTCATTAAGCATAATGTGTAGTCAGCGTCAAGTGAGTATGCAGATAGTTTGAGCCCAGTAGACATTCATCCGCGTGGAATTCGTTTATCGCTATCCCGCGGTAACTATGAAATTTTCTGGCATAAAAACTATCCTATGTCCTTCCCCGGGACTCGAACTATCTGTATACCGAATTTCATCTAAATCGGTTCAATGGTTTAGACCTGATGACGTAACAAACAAACATACTTACAAGCTTTCCCATTTATAATATTAAAATATTACTGGGATAGTAATGGCGTTATAGAGCATGGCCCGATATAATTGAGCATCTCACTTATATTTGACTAATTTATAGACATAATTAAGTAATTTATTTATCTATGCCGCATGTTGAATACCAAGCTTTATACCAAATTTCATCTAGATCTGTTCACGTCTTAACGTGAAAGAGTTACAGACGCACACTCATAAACTTTCGCATTATTGATATTAGTAGGTACGATAAACCATTATCTATGTACATATAGTTGTTATTTTTCATGTTTTTGCAACGAAGACAAGCCAAAGTCGGCGAGTGGCTAAATACTTAGGTACCTATATCTAGTGCTATCCACGAAGACGCGTGATTTTGTCAAAATTAGACATTAATGACATTGTAATAAGAACCACGGCACGCGTCATCGTGAATGACTCTACCTATAGTGATTACGTTTTATATAAATGCATTCTACACGCATTTATATTAAACGTAATAGTTACGAGAAAGTCTAACCGTCTAACGAAACATTTTTAATTATCTAATATATAAAATTTCTATGTAAGAACCTATCTCTATTATAGATTTGTGTATTATATTATATTATTTAAGGCATTGTATTGTAGCTTCCACTAGCTATTTTAACTTTAAACTCACTTTTTGTCTGTGCTTAGCTGAATGCTCCTCTCATCCACTCAAAGGTTGACTGGTAGAGATCCCTTAAAGGGATAAGTTCGCCTTTGTACATATATCTCAATATCTGTCAATTGTGTTTGTTACTTAATTTGTACAATAAAGAGTTTACATACATACATAAAATTCTCGGGCCACAATGTTTGTAACCAAACTCCTCCGAAACGGCTTGACCGATTTTTATATTTTTTTTTGTGCATATTCGGTAGTTCTGAGAATAGGATCGGACGTAAACATTTTTCATACTTCTACGCGTACGGAGTCGCGGGCAACGGCAGTAATTATATAATATGATGATATCTTAAATTAAATACCAGGTTAACTAGGCCACACTAGGTTAACAGTTATCGTGCAAGTAAGCATCCGAATAAACTTAAACAACCTAAGTAAATAAAAAGAATCAGGGCTAGAATGAGGGCGAATGAATTCGCCGCTAGAGGCGCTAGTGTAGCGTGAGGTCTCCGAAATGTCAAATCTCATACTTTTTGGGTGAGCTACGCGGGTTTATTTAGAATTAGAATAATTTTGTAAATATTTTGCAATATCTGTAATTAACTATGGCAAATATGCGTTCCGGGGCAATGAATGTCTGTGTTTTGAGACAGTTTTGTCTTTCGGAAACCTTTGTCCTCCCTTTTTTCCGAACAAAACGGGGACTATGCAACACTGTGGCATGCTCGATATTTATGTGGTACGGTTTTAAGGTGTATTAAATATGATTTTAATCTAAACTTTGTTTCCACGCCCGTAATAACAGACTTTAAAAACCATACTTAAAAACCTTACGCAACAGTGCGCCATCTAGTGAGACAAAAAACGATAGCCCTCATTGGTGGCCTTGGAAACAGGCTGACAGCAATTATTTCGATTGTCCGAGTGACCTTATGTACGAGTACATCACGAACTACACCTACGTGCATATTAAAGGAAACACCTACTGCTTTTCCATTAATCACACTTGTAAAGACTCAAAGAGTAATCGGCTACCTAAATTAAGATCTTAGTGATGTGGTTACTCACATACTCGTAAAATAAGTAAGAGTATATGAAATGTTACTTTCAATTTATTGATACAACGAATAATTGGCAATCGCTATAGATTGTGAAAATATTTTGCGACGTAAAGTGCCAAATTTGTAAATAAGGCGTAATAAATTAATCTATAACTAAGACGTGATGACTACAAACTGCTTTAAACTTTTAGTTGACGCCAAATTAACTTTCATATTCGTGAATTTTGTACCTATCTATAACAAAGATCTGTTACATCACTATTATGTAGGTATAGCATGTCTTAGTCATACAAATATGGAGATACAATATATTTGCTGTTTAGGAATAAGGGCGTGGGTGTTTTCAATCTGTTATTTGCTGACCTAAAAACAAGGTCAAAAGTACACAGCTTAGCTTAAGAGTGTATATTAGGGTTCCATACCCGAAGGGTGACAAAAGGGACCCTATTACTGTCGCTTCGTTGTCGGTTTGTCTGTCAAAGGGCTGTATCTTGACAACCGTAATAGATAGACACCTAAAATGTACACATAATGTGTATTTATATTGTCGCTATAACAACAAATATAATAGAAATAAACTAAAATAAAAACACTAAGGGGTCTCCATTCAAATAATGTATTATTTTTCCTATTATTTAGAGATGTACAGAACAATCGGTGTGCGAGCCCGACTCACACTTGGCCAGTTTTTATGACAGAGTGATGAATGAGTGGTAAATGAAGGGTAAATGGGCACAACTATTTTTTTAATTCCTAGACTCTTGCAACACTAGAACGTACAGGTGTGTTGTCAGCTTGGAGGGCTAAGATAGAAAACTCAATCAGTAGGTACATCTACCGGCTGCCAGAGTGAGCAAGATGGTGGTAACGATCCGGGCGGACATTGAAAAAGGTCATTCTACCAGCTAAAAATAAAAATATTTAGGCCCTGTTTCAGCACTCAATTGATAAATTTTATTCGACAGATATCTGTGATGCCGTCTTTGTCTGTTTGGTCTAAATAAACAGAGACGGCATCACATTATCTGTAACATTTAAAAGTAATAAATCAAGATCCTTTATTTATTGGGAGCACCGTAGTCACACCTACTTAATTAAGAATAAAGTTACGAGTTAACCGTGAGCATATTTAATTACTGGTAAACCTTCGGAAAATTCTACTGGTTTGCTTCATTCAATTTATCCTCATTTTCAAATAATGACGTAACCTTTAAATTGGCATTTATCGAGCTATTACGAAAGGCAGGTGCATGTAGGACACAGCGCAAAACAGTCAGCTGTAAGCCAAAGGGGCAAGAAACACCAATAAATTGCAGCTGCCGATTAACCGTTGCACAGGAATGCTAGTACCCCATACTGAGTATCGCGCTTCGCATCATTAATTTAAATGCGATTTTTTGCACCACTTAAGGGACAGTTAGATTCTTAGCACCGTTACTAACCTTCTCGCAGTAAACCAGATTCCGCGGCCTGTCCATTGTTGAAGATGGTCTTGACGAATATGCCCATATTGCCACGCGGTGAATCCCGCCCACCCACGATGCTGAAACCGAGGCCTTTCCCTCCAGCTGACTTAGTAAATCGAACCTGAAAGTCAGACAATATTTTGTTACAATAATGCGTAGGTAAGTACAAGTATAATAATGCATTTTCATTCATTAATTCATGCGCCCGTCGTCACAAGTATCTTCAGAAAGTAAAGGTACATACTATCAAATCGAAATACATAATTATTTTTATTTACAAATAATTAATTTATAAATCCACACACATCGAAATAAATAACATTCTGAAAGTGTTTTCATATGACAATCTAGTATATTAAAAAAGGGAACTATAATTTCTGTCACTTAAATTTAGATTTATCACTAACCTGCGATACCCTAATTATTATATCTATCCCTAAGAAATAATAATTGTCATCAAATTAATCAAATCTGTCTCTAAGTATGAGTCATCAGATTAATGTAAACCTGTATCCTAAATTATAATTTGATCATCAAAATTCGATCACCAAAATAATAGATCTGTCACCTAATAAATAGATCAGTTTTTTAATTCGATGCTTCTACCTATTCTACTAAGGCAGGTCTGGTTAGATACGACGACGAGCGAAGCGAGGAGGAGTGTTAGGTAGTGCACGAGCCGAGCGAGCGAAGCGAGCGTGCTGCGATAGCGGCCGGCGAAGTGCCAGAACGGAACATTTTTTGCTAATACTTGTATGATGAATATAAATGTTTGTAGTAGATACTTGAGTCTTGTATGTTTGTGTATATATAAGTAGGGATATATTATTATTATGTATGTCTACCCGTTGTTTAGCACCCATAGCATAAACTTTGCTTAGTTTGGGGCCAGGCCCACCCAGGTCAATTGGTGTAATTTGTGAGAAGATATTATTATTATTATTATTTCATTCATTGTATATCATTATCGTCAAATTTCAGTTCAATAAAATTATTTGATGATCAATATTATTTTCCAGTGATTATAATTAATTTTTAGGAAGCCATTTCAATATTGTTTGGTGATTCAGTTTTAGTGACACATCTATTATTTTGGAACCCAATATAATTATTTGATGATCAGTATTATTTCAGAGTAATTTTTAAATAATATTTAGGTAACCGTTTTAATATTATTTGGTGATTCAATTTACATAGGTGACAGATCTACTATTTTAGGAACAAATATTATTTATTAGGTCGCCGAAAACGTATTTATTAGGTGATCAATAAAATCATACGCATTAAAATACCTCTGGAGTACTTCCCCTTGACAACTAATTATGATGATGAATTTAACACTGTGTTTATACCTATGAACAACGCAAGTTATTTACTAACTTGGCAAAAATGAAAGTTATAAAGTTTAATTAATATTTTAAATTTGAGCGACACTTGAGTGATCCGTCCCGACTCACATTTGGTCGGCTTTTTAAAAGACTTCAAATAAGGAAGAAGTTCTCAATTCGTCGGAATATTTTTTTTAGGGTTCCGTAGTCAACTATGAACCCTTATAGTTTCGCCATGTCTGTCCGTCTGTCTGTCTGTCTGTCCGTTCGCGGCTTAGCTCAGAGACCGTTAGTATATACTAGCAAGACATGAAGATACATATCAGTCACGCCGATAAAGTGGTAAAATAAAAGAAAATAAAAAAAATTGTAGGGTACCTCCCATAGACGTACGGTGGGGGTGTTTTTGTTTTTTCGACACCCTATAGTGTGGGGTATCATTGGATAGGTCTTTTAAAACCAGGGGTTGCCATGACGTTCAATTCAATGATCTGATCTGTTTGCGAAATATTCATCTTTAAAGTGCAAATTTTCATTAAAATTGAGTGTCCCCTCCCCCCTCTAAAATCTAAACTGCTGGGAGGAAAAATTTGAAAAAATTCGAGATGCTAGTAAGTATATCAAATTTTCAAGGAAAATTATAACCGCTAAGATTGCATGAGAATTATTACTAGTTTAAGGGGACGTTTCACCATCCATTGATTAGTGTTAACTGACGGTTGAATGTGATGCCGTCTCTATTTGTTTTGTTCGAATAGACGGAGACGGCATCACATTTAACCGTTGGTTAACGCTAATCAATGGATGATGAAACAGCCCCTAAGAGTAAATAACAGCCTAAGTTATAAAATATACTTACCTAAACTTGAAGATTCCGTACGCAATACGAAATCCTTAGAAAAATATTACTTGATTTGTTCGTAATGGCTACGGAACCCTATCTTGGGCGTGTTCAACACGCTTTTGGCCGGTTTCTTATTATATACTGACCTCAAAGGAATGTACTCCATCACGAGGTTCAGGTGGTGGCGGTCGCTTGCTGATTGGTTGAGCAGCGGGCGGCCCGGGCGGCGGCCGCGCACCCCGCGGAGTGGCGCTCACCCGTAGCTCAGCAACACCATTTCGCAGCTGTTGCATTGGTTCCTGCCGAGCTTGCACTCGAGGCAGCCGGTAAGGCTCTTCCCACAATCTTTGAGTTGGCTCGGGTGTTAAACGACTGTACCCATTTCTATAAACAGGAGCATCAAATTCCACATTTTCACTATAAGGTCTTCGAGTTTTCGTTTCACTACTGTTCTTTCTTCGTTCCGGTATATAAGAAAAATCTACAGTGTCCCTATTTTCATCGTCTTGACAGATCAGGGGCGCACGATCACGTGGAGCGGGAGAAGCTTTAGCGCGATACACGTTTGGCGAGCTACAGCGTCGGCGCAAGGTAGTTTGTCGCGTGGGTGACGGCGAGCCCGATTGTCTGACTGCCGTTGGGCTAGGAACGTAGAATGTTGGGGGTTGTTGCTGTTGTGGCGCGAGGACGTCATGCGCGGAGAGTGCGCGGCGTCGCAATCCGCCGCCGAGCTTGCCCAGGGCGCGGAGGATGTCAGGCGCTCCATTAGTGACACGTAGAGATGCCGTGGTGTACACTTTCCCTCGGTGCCTGAAGGAGAGCTTGGACGGCGGCGCCGGTGAGCAGTGTGGCGGCGGGCGCGGCGGGGACGGCGAGCACCGCACCGGGCTCGCCTCGCGGTTGCCAGATCCAGGCCGTAGCCGCGAGCAACGCCGGCGCAACTTTCTCCACCTTTGTGACAGGTTCGCATTCCAACTTTCTTCTGAAAAGTTATTTTTATGTTTTTAATTTGTGTCATTTGCATCAGAAATTACGAATGATTTATCTCCAGTATTTTTATGTTATATCTGTGGTAACCTAGTGGATTGACCTATGGCCTCTCAAGCAGAGGACCGTGTATTCAGACCCCAGCTCGAAGCTCTGTGTTGTTCGGAATGCATATTATGCAAAATTACGTTTGAAATGTACCACGAGCTTGCCCAAAGATTGCACACACCACGAAGGTGTGAGTGTAGTTCCTTAGTTAGCCTTCTCGTTTTAAGAGGAGGTCTGTGTCCACCAGTGAAATGTATAAAGGCTAGAGATGATGATACTTGTGGGGAAGGAAAGAGTTAGCTAATTTTTAAAGTGTACGCTTATGGTTAACACTTCCTACGTTCCATGGCGTGAGTATAGTAAGTTACCTTTCTTGTTAGTGTCGGCGTCGGAGGCGTAGTCGTGGGAGCGCGGCGGCTGCGCGGGCGGCGAGGCGGGCGCGGCGAAGCTGTGCCGCAGCGGCGTCATGCGCAGGAGGCGCGGCCGGTCGCTGCCGCGGGAGCCCCACGCCGGCGCGCCCATCGCTGCTAACACACTGTAAACACGTACACACGTACTAATGTAAACAAATAGGGCAAAGAAATAAGTTTTTGATTGTACCTACTGTACATACATTTCCATTCACCTTACATAATGTACCTAACACCAAAAATTCAGGTCAATGTGACCATTAGGAGTGTGTTGTGTTAGTTGTGTGTCAATTATAAAAAAATATGATTTGTTTTTTGGAGTCTTTTTGTATTTTTTATTTCAACTCCAAATTTGTTACTTTTACGGGTATTCCGTGAAACCATAACGAAAATACAAACTAAGACATGGATGCACAGATAAACCAGAAAAAGAGACCAGCGCTGGGAAAAAAAAAATTAAACTGACTATTAATCCGTTCATAAAAAAAACAAGGCTTCTTAAGGGATCGGACGAATTAGCGTGATTGTTGGCAATAAAGCCGACATGATTACAAAATTTATTAAATAATTGATCAACTAGGTAATTAATTTTCTAACTGAGATTTAATTTTGATTCATAGTAAAAAATTGAACAAAGATTGATTTGTAGATTTATCAAAGAAAATATTTTTTTTCCTATTCTACTGTCAACAATTTGCTACATTTTACTAAGGGTCTTAGGTTAATTCCCAAAATCAATATTTAAATGTCAAATAAATTTTATTTGTCAGTTATCATATGTAGGTGGCGGGACGATTTGGAGCGGTTCCCGCTGGACTGGCAACATTTTGCCGAAGCCAGAGACGAGTGGAAGGAGAAAGGGGAGGCCTTTGCCCAGAATTGGGACACCGAATAGGCTATTAAAAATAGTATGAAATATGAATTTACTTTTCTATATGAACAAATTACTCGCACCTTTGAGTATTTATCTCTCGCACCGCACTGGAAGTTACAATGTAAAATTAGCACTGAAATCACATTCACCAATTCTTACCATCAGCCTATTCAGAGCAGATTAAAACTACATTATGTAGTTAGATTTAGCGGTTACAGTTTAACTAACTACTTAAGTACGTCATCCTTTAATCTACAGTACAATACCCTCAACACTTATCACGCATCGCTAAATATAGGAACAGCTTACGCGCATGTGAAGCTTGACGGCATAATTAGGTATGATTTGAAGTGTTTATTAAAAGCAGTTGCGAGTAGCGGTAATGTTATGAGGTAAACATCTCCGTTAATTTAGTATTCAACCTTATTGAGAATCGAAAAATTTCTCCCGTAACCGGTACGGCGGAATCATAAGATAAGACTGTATTTAAAAACAAGAACGGTTCTAACTAACGAAACCTCTATCTTCAAATAATTAAATCTCTGGTGATATGGTGATTCTGTAAGTACTACCAAATGGTTTAAAATCTAACAAGATGCTCGGCAGTAGCTTCTTGTGTTGTGCTTGTGTCTAAATAAAAAATGACATCACAATCCGAAAATATGTTGCCGAAGTACTTACATTGTTTGAAAACAAAATTCAAAACGTTTTAAGGCCACAGGTTTACAGATGACATTAACACCCACACGGCATTAGCCATGGATGGGTTTAGTTAGATCAACAAATACACGACTTCCGCTACGTCCGTTCGCAAATTGCAGTTTTGCTTGAATTAGATGCAGGATAAACACACTGTTTGCAACAACTGAACGGAGCCGGAATTAGGAGATAGCATCCGGGGCTACAGCCCCGAAGCGTCCACAAGGAAGGGCCTCATTACAGAGGTTTAAAAACCAATTCTAAATCTAAGGGTCAGCAACTTTTCTGTTTTTAGGGTTCCGTAGCCAATTTGGCAAAAAAGGAACCCTTATAATTTCGCCATGTATGTCTCTCTGTCTGTCTGACTGACCATCCGCGGCTTTCCTCAAGGACTATCAATGCTAGAAAGCTGTAATTTTGCACGAATATCTATGTAAACTATGCCGACAAATTGAAACAATAAAAAATTTAAAGAAAACTTTTTTTAGAGTAGGTACCTTCCATAGACGTTAAATAGGGGTGTTTTTTTTCTCATCCAATCTTATAATGTAGGTCTTTTAAAACCGTTAGGGGGTTGCTAAAACGATTTTTCACTTCTCATGCTCTAAAAGTAGGTCAATATAGCCTTACGAGGCGGGACTAAACTGAGTACTTTAGTCCCTATGAAGTAAAAGTAACTAATTTTTTGATTTACTTTGTTTGACTTAGATAAACTCAAACAGCCAGTACTTGCAAAAAAATAAGATTGTGTGTGGATCATTTTCGTGACGAAAATGTTATGTTCTTAGTCTACGTTGTCTTAGTTCTATGCTTTTTCCGCATAGAAGGTGGCGCCATTCTATTTTCTCCAGTTAGTGTATGGACCATTTCAACGATGCGATTTTGTTATATCTGTGTCTAGTTGGAAAAAATACTTACCGCGAAAACTTTGAAATTGTTGTAGAGCGTAAATCGTAAACGATTAAAATAAATTGATTATTCTCACAATGTCGTCAAGTGATAGTGAAAATTATGATGTCGAGCAAAGAGCAAAAGCCATAATTGATAATCTTTTGCCGCCGAAATCTAGATCTTTTTGTACTAAGCTGACTATTATTTTCTCGCAATCAAAGTGAAAATAGTGTTCACCTGACAGTTTGACACTGAAGTGATTCAATTCCCACTCAAGTTAAGCGTCATGGTACCAAAACCGCTTGAAGTGAGTGAATGAAAATGTCTGTATCGCTGTCGCTGAACCTTGCTCGAACTGAATCGCAAAAGTAACGTCGTGGCACGAAATAGCGATGCAGTTCAGTTTAGAGCCTAAACTGAATCGTATTAAGAGAGCGTGGTAGGCCCCCAGGTAGTTTTCATCAGATTGTCATTTAGTAAGTAGATAGAGCTGAGGCCGTATTGCCTAATGTTTCTGACGCTCGCGATCGCAATGAAATGACAGATTTCGCATACAAAAACTGTCATTTGATTGCGATCACGAGCGTCAAAAACGTTAGACAATACGGCCTCAGGTCGCCAGAAAAAATATCACTATAAGTTATTAAGTATCATCAATGTAGGTAAATCCATTCTCCAATCATCTTAATTTATTAAGTACTTTACTTACTTTTTCACCATATACGTAGTTTTAAATGTTTGTAAATAACATAAGTAGGTGTATTACTTAATCCTCATCGTATTTAACGATTAATGATTTATGATTTTTTTTTATGATTTCCGGAAAAATAAAACAGGTCGTTATTAAATACTGGTTTTTAAAGATATTGCTAGTACAATTAGATTCGTTGCAGCAAACAAAAAAAAATACGAATGCTTCATTTACTCAATTATAATTAGGTGTATCTATGTAATGCCAATTGTGAGGAAAAATTCTAGAAGTACAATAATTAGACTTGATTAAGAAATTTCACTCTAAGTTAGAAATATTTTGAACTCAGCATGATCACCTTTTTCCCTCAACCAAATGTCCACAATACGTCGTTGAAATTCTAGACGTACCGTTGTGGCCAGACTGCCAGACGTACCTACTACATAATTACATATTAGGATTTTGTATATGCGCAACCTGTAATAAAGATAGCTCGGTCGTCAATGCAGCACGGGTGCATCTCGTTATAATTAGAAGCAGACATGTGTCCGATTCGATGCGCCCCGGCCGGTACCGTTGCGGATATCCGCTCGGACGCCCGAACGAACATATTCCTCATACAAAGTACCTTACATTTAGTACATTCTAATGCTTATCATACGTTTTCTTTTGGCCATGAAAAAAGTTGCAACCACTTAATCAAGCGCAAGCATTAAATGCTTGCGTGCTGGGACTAATCTTACCGCTAGAATGCCATAATGCACTGGTATTACGTTACAACTCCACGCAAGTCCATTATCATGCTCACTCTTGACATATATCGCTCGAAATACCGTAAATTTTGTAGCTGGGGATACCGTAAATTTGGTAACGACGCACAGGCTATTCGTGGAGGATATAAATGGTCAGTAATTTTATAGGGAGCGTGGTTGTCGACCGCAGGACGGGAGAGCATTAATCTCTAGGGAGCAAGTATTTCGGTGTGGACACTAGGGAGTAATTAAATTCCGAGTTCCTACGAGCCGGGGCGATGTTTATTGCTGATAAACGATCTCAGGACAATATAAAAACAAAGGGGAGTTTCATTTGGGTTTACCTAAAACTTTACTTAAACGTCAATTGCCAGTTATACCTCGTTTTGTGAGCGTGTTTCGTCAGCGTTGACAATAATTAAATTTTGACTGAATTATAGATGTCGCTGTACCTAATTGTGCTTTGTATAAACAATATAAAAATTCGCAGAACACATTAATTGCGGCTTGAATTTAAACATATCTTAATAAGCATTGTCATAGCGTTACAGGTCACCCGTTTGTTATTGTGCTCATTAGTTGCGTGTTACTTATAGTGTCACAAGCTATAATGAAGAACAATTTGTTTGATGGTTCCATTTTGCTAACAATGAGTGAAACAGTTCGTCTAGCTGTACTGGTCGGAAGCTGGCGCTAATTCGCGGCGGCCGGCGGGTCCCGTTGCGCGCTGAATTCGGCGACCGTGGTCACTGCTCTTCCGTTCTGCGGACCAATCGTGTATCGATTGCACTCTAACGGTAGATATCATGACATTTTGTAAAACAAAGGCGTCATTGGATACCAAATAAATTTTATAGACTTATTGAACCTATTTACGAAGCCGTGGCCTAGTGGTTTGACCTAACGCCTCTCAAGCAGAGGGTCGTGGGTTTAAACCCCGGCTTGCACCTCTGAGTTTTTCGAAATTCATGTGCGGAATTAATTACCTACATTTGAAATTTACCACGAGCTTTTCGGTGAAGGAAAACATCGTGAGGAAACCAGCACAAACCTGCGAAGCAATTTAATGGTGCGTGTGAAGTTCCCCATCCGCACTGGGCCCGCGTGGGAACTATGGCCCAAGCCCTCTTGTTCTGAGAGGAGGCCTGTGCCCAGCAGTGGGACGTATATAGGCTGGGATGATGATGATGGGATGATTGAACCTATTTGTTTTCGTCCTAAATTTACATGATTTATGTCAATTATTTTAAAGGATTATCATGCCTGAGACAACAGCAACATTTCTAAACTTTGATGTTTATATTGAACTATCTCTAATCATAGTAACATGAAATAAAGTAGTTCCGATCGTTTTTTTTTGTTAAAACTTTTGCAAAGCTTCTCCATTCTTATCAAAGTTATCAATAAAAGGGCAAGAGCGGAAGTTCCCAGCACACAACAAGCACCACTTGGCAGTCATGATTGTATGCAAATTGAGGGAGATGCATCATAATTGAATACGCAGATCACAGACATTCCGTCTAGAATCTAGATTGAAAATAACACGTCTGTAAAAGTAGTCTCTTTCTAGTAGACTAAAGAAACAAAAATAAACGTATATACCTAATTTGTTTATTTTACTTTAGCGATGATCTAAAAAAACAGTTGGTACGTTGCAAATTGAAAGAATACCTAGCTACCTACCTACATACTAGCTTAGTTTCGAATTATATGTATATGACTCAGACAAATTTGTCATGTTGCGGTCTTTCTGAAGCTCTTTATGAGTGTTTATATTGAGTTTCTATTTATAACAAGAACGCAAAACGAACAAGAACCGACAACCTATGCTTTTATACAAAGTTGTGTTAGAAAAACAGTACCTAAGTATTAATTGTATTTACTGCAGTTGTATTACAAAATGAAGTTCATTATTTTTTGCATTCATCAGATCTCTATTTCTATATTGATAATTGATATTGATATCTATCTGAATTCTAGAAGTGGGTCAAAATTAACTTACAAGATTGAAACAGGACGACATTTTTTTACCTACTTACATACCAACACTGCAAGTTAAATAAACGTCAATGAATTTTAATTTACTTAGGACGTATTATAAGCTTGCTCGTGGTTTTGTTCGCGTGTGGTAGTTTTTTCGGAACGGTACCAGGAATTCGAATCCTATATTTATCTTCATTTCAGAAACGTTGTAAATCATAAAATTAGGAATGATGTAGTCGGATAAAAAAAAAACAAACGCTCAGGCACTTTTGCCAACTTACAATACCACGCATCATTAAAAGTGCACTGATCTCTTTGAAATATTGAAAAAAATGCGCTACATTATCATACCTAGTAATAAATGCACATTATGTAGCATCAGTGAAGAGGTGCTTCAAAGGTCCTCACCCCGCGGCCCCGCTTTGTGATCAAGTGGCTCCCCATTAAAGCAGGAAAGTTCAGCTCGAGCACATGCATGTTCTCAAGTGCTTCGGTCGACACAATGACACGTGAGAAGCAGAAAGACTTTTTCTCAGTATCCGCTGTCAGCGGATCAATTAACAGGTCCAAATAGAGCGTCACTAAATCACTTGGGAATCACGAGAAACCTTTACGGCTTCAATTAATTGCAATTAAGAAGAGAACGAATTGTCAGTATAGTAGTTAGTACTATTATGTAGTACCTAGTATCTTCCAGTACATTTTTGTTGTGTAAACACAGTAAGTAGTTCATTTCGCTGGTTCGACTCACGCATTCTTCAGATTTGTTGTGATTATTGCTGTCATAAGTCCTATTGTCTCTCGAAATTAAATTTGTGCCAAGTGCATAAATAACCATTGTTTGCTATCAAAAAGTTAAATAGGATGATTTGAAATGACTGACAGTGTAGTTCACTAAATCGAACATCTCATTGATTTTGGTTAAATGACTAAGGAGGTATTTAGGTGTGGAAAGGTTTCAGTATTCTAGTAAAAACTATAAAATGTATGCTGCTAGGGCATAATGTAAGGAATTTATGACGCGGGTAACGGGTTCGTGCCCATGTTGCGCCCACACTTATTAACAAAACTTGGATTTATGCGCAGCTATGAGAGCGATAGTAGCACAATGGGCCCTACGGAATGTGCCCCAACACTCATTCGTTAGGCTTATGTTTATCTAGCTGATATCTACGTCGTAAGAATTAAGCGTGTGGCTACGAAACTGAGCCGTTTATTTTGCAGTTAGGAGAATACATTAGATAGAGGCATTTTAACGGGTATACAAACAGTGATGGTTCAGCCAATTTAGATTTATAAAGCAATTTTATGATTAATATAGAGAAGTAGGTCGCCTTTCAGTACATTACTGCAGTCACGGTTCTCAGCTGTCGTCAGCTCGTTGTTCACCATCGAATTAAGAAACTACCCATCAGCGTTGCTCTAGATCCGAGCTCATCGAATGAATCTGGGAAATTACTTCTCGTCGTTGCTATTATGTTCAGTCTCCTTTCTTAGATTTTTTCTCAGGAGAAATCGGTTTGTTCTGGTTCCATTATAAGTGTTAAAGCAACTCTCAAATTATATCATTGTGCTCCGCGCACCAAGCGGGAAGGTAGAGTCACATATTCTATGGCGATTCTTCATGTGAAATTTCAACAACCTTGTTAATGTCTGATGCTATCTTTGTAATTTATAAGTATTCATTCTGAAGTGCAGATAAAAATAGCGTTCGCAAAAGGGGCATTTAATCTGAAATACTACGTGTCAGCAGCGTTAAAGTTCATGAACAATGGAAGTACTTGATCGTGTGAAAATACTTAAATCCTTTGGCGTCGCCATGATGTAACTAAAAGTGTATTGTGAGCAACCTGTGGGAATGCATTATAACTTTAACTACCAAACGAGCACTTTGTAAAAAATACAAAACCATTATTCAATCACGCCTACACATATACGTGTTAAAAACAAACCAAATCACTCAAGGCCAGGTTTTGAACAATAACAGTTGTTCAAATAATTCTAAAAGTAATGATGTGAATTTGACTGTGACTAAACAGACAACTTCTTAAATGGAAATAACTTTACTTCATAAAGAGATGATTGCTTACCACTGTACTGGTGGTCTTTAGTATATTCATGTCATACAAAGTGTTAACATATGAACCAATAATATGTCAACTATATTACAAAATTGCATTACATCGAAGAAGGTTATCGCTCAGATTCGCAACGTCAGAAACGTGGACGTTCCGTGACTAACTACTTTTGTTATGGCGGTCTTTGCGGCGGATGTCATTAAACGGTCGGCTGGCTAGAAATAGTAAGTAGTAATTCGTACGAAACACTCAGTCAAAATGTTCGCAAAAGGCACCATAAAAATGAATGTAATATTTCAAAGTGATGACGGAAACCTGAAGCTAAAAAACTATCAGAGCTCGCCTGTAAAGTATTGCTTACATCAAGTTTTGTTTGTCTATTCCTATTCTCTATTTCTTTATGGTACTTTATGAATTAAAATCTGTCTAACTTGCAGTGCGTACTGTAGTAGCTGGTTGTACGATTAATGTTTTTATAGTCCAACAAAGACGCCTGTGTCGGCCATCAGAGAAGCATTCCTCATCTACAAGTAGGAGTCTTTGAGCCCTCACATGCCGCCCGTTACAAGACGCCATTGTCCAGCAACTTCATTATCTTACGCGTGGGAGATCCGGAATAATTATGTGGATTATATCGTGATCCGTAATAATTACACCGCGTTCTGTGTCAAAGAATACTGCCGATACTTTGTAATCTTTTAAATGTTTTGAACGTCAAAGGTTGAAAACCTAGGTACATCAGAGTATTGTGTCTGCGTTTGTTCATATAGATCAAGGATAATTTCAATCATCCGCCGCATTGCACTGCTTAGGTACTGACAATCTACAATACAGTGAACTCGTTACGAAAGTCACTTGAACTTTAACGTTTCCTGTGCTGCTAATATTGTGAGGTAAGACATAAAATGCTCTTACGTGGCGTGAGATTTTTTTTTACAATAAATTACTGTAAATGAACAGATCTACACGAAAAATGTTGTGATCACCTTCCTTCCCTGACACAATTATACTAATAAGTGATTATCTATTTCCTAATTGGGCCTGAATGTTTTATTTTAAATTCTTAATGAATATTGATTTATTATTAGGTAAACTAGTATTATTAAATTAGCATTTATGTAGTAAAGTAGGTGCTTGAAAACTTTCTAAACATAAACTTCAGTTAGTGCTCAAACAAAGGACTTAGCTCCTTCAAACCAAGAAACAAAGAAGGTAGTTAGTTAGATTAGGAAACCAATCCTTTAAGCCCACACTTGACTCGGGCCATAACTGGAGCATCATATTAATAAGACCAGTTGCCTTAAAAGGCGCACCGACGTTGTTAGATTTTGGTGAAGATATTAAAATTTCAAGTCATTTGAAGGCTTAAAACCGGGCTCGCTGTTAATGAACTTTGGGACATAATTTTGACGAATATTGCGAAAGTGCTTTTATGACTGGAGAATAATAGCATCAATAAATTAGTGCCAACGGTCATTAGCTTGGATAAAGGGCAGGCAGAAGAAGCGGGCGTTAAACTGAAGGTAAACCTTATTTGCAAATCAGGCACTGCTGTAGCTGCTCAGACGAATGTCGCTGTTGTATTTAAATATTCCAGAACAATCATGCTTAGAAACAAAATTTCTCGCAAGTTTTTATTCCATTTATTGATTTAATATTTTTAATAACGTAACTAACATTAATGTAAAGACGGCTTTTTTAAACTTTTGTCTAAATTTTGAAATACATTTTATGTGTATATTGATATTCTTGTATCCGCATATGTGCTGGATCAGCTTCTAGGTACAGTCGCCATCATTAACATAGAGCTGCTTAGATGCTCATAAAGCAATGATTTTATGAGTATATACGTCAAACGCTCACAAAACAAGCGAAAAATATGCTCCCAACACAGCTGCAGCACACACACAATACGAGTACACGCTTTATGTCCTAATTTGTTCCCGTTATGAAAAAACGCCCGGCTGTCACTTTCTTTGATGTCACATAAGGCCATAGAGTTCCCAATTTGCCTTTTCACGCTTAATTTTCGGTGCGATAACAACATATCTATCTCTTTTAATATATTTACTACCTAGTCGTCTATATTCAAGATGGTTATTGAGTTAGTTGGATTAAACGCCTCTCTATAGGTTTTTTTATGTGATTTTTTTAATGGTTGTTCAGTCAAACTAATCGAAATATAATAATAATCGAGCTGTAATATTCCGGAAGAATTTAAAGACATCTTGTATGTATCATTGCTCATATAAGTACTTATCAGAATATGACCGAATTGTCTATGTTAAACGCATAAATGCACGTTGAGGTATTTTGAGCACCTAGACAGTTCCTAAATTTATGATGGCGACTCTATCCTGTTTACAGCACAAATGCTATGCCAGGCGGCCAAAAACACGACCAAACGCTGTTTATTCATTACAAATGTTGTGCTAAGTCATGATTTACACAACAATAAACGGCATAACAATACGTCGGATTAATCGTCTAATGGATAGACGCAATCCACAATACCGCAATATGCATACGGTATAGACATTACGGAGGGTGGCTGAATGCATGACGCCGACGACGCCTGCATATAAGGTACCTAAAGTTCCATAGCAGTCAATGTGAACCTTATAGACCTTTTATTAAGGATCACAGAAGTGGCGAAAAATAGAGTGAAAAAGCAGACGGTGTGACGGGGGTCTAACGAAGGTAAGGGGTAGCTTAGTAATGCAGAGGGACGAAAATTGAACAATAGCTGTGTAATGCATCCGAGTGTTTATAATTAAGTTTTTTTTAATTACTATCTATTATGACTGCAGAGTTATCCATCTCTTATTTTATTTCAACAGATGCTATAATTTTCCAGCTGGTTTTTTATTGTAAAAACATATTATTAATAACCTAACCAACAAAAAGTTGGAAACGGCTTAACCGATTTAAACATCTCTAAAAACGACGCTAGAAAACCTTTAAACCTGATTTCAAATATAAACAAACCGCATTCAAATCGGTCTACCCGTTTAAGAGCTACGGTGCCACAGACAGACACACAGACACACATAGCGGTCAAACTTATAACACATCTCTTTTTACGTCGGGGGTTAAATAATACCTACAGCAAACCTAACGGACTAACTTTGGAAAAAAAACTAATTTAATCGAGTAGATAAGTTATTACGTAGGTATTTATGTTTATACCAATAATTAAAACCCTATTATTACTTTTAATATAAATTCTACGTTCTTTAACTCACGAATAACACTTCATTTTGCTTTACAAACTCCAATGTCAATAAAATTTCACTCAATTGATGAAGTTGGAGGTCCAGTTGGTATTGAATATTCCAAGTGACCGTTAATTTCAAAATTTATAATAAACACAAACCTCGTCTTAATTTATCCAAGTCATGTAGAGATTGGCGATCGTTTGGCACTTTACTTCAAAGGTCGCGATCATGTTAAAAGTCGTTAGATTATTGTAAAAATTCATTCAATCACGGGTTGGCACTACACTTAAAACATATCGATCGTTACGCAGCTGATGCACTCAGATGCAGCCGGTAACTTGCACACCGCGGCACGTTCGCTTCAGGCGAATGACGAATTAATACTAACATAACCTCAAACAAAATTACGCGCGCGCCGCTCGAGAAATTGCTTTATGCTGTCTGTACGCCGTAATGGGGTTCAGTAAAGAAGAAGAAGGAAATACGAAAAACCCCATGAACGACAAAGAACGAAGATTGTCAAAGGTGCGTGGGGAGCCCCAGTACCACGATAAAGTTGCCGTTGCTGTCTAGCCATAGGGGCCATCAACAAAAATAAGCAGTCGTAGAGTTCTCGCACCGCCTATGTTATGTTTGCATATCAGTTAATAACAATAACGGAAATGAACGGTGTTTTGTAAAATGTTAATATCCACATTACACATGGTTAACATTTCTTATAGCTGAACACAGTGCCGCCGCGCCTATTATGATAAGAATTGTACGAACGCGATAATGGAAGCGAATAGGTAATGCTTGAAAAATAAACAAAATTTACTGAGAAAAATTTATAACTGTTTATTCAATCGTTAGATATGCAAGTGCTACTTGTAACTGTAGTGCAATTTAAACATATTTTACGCACCATATCAAACAGAGAAGGGTACCTACTCACTAGGATATCGTGGGTCCGTGTGCAATGTAAATAAACGCAAAAGATTAAATATCAAAACATTTCCTTCACTTGACTCTACTTGAATATACAATACAGACAAGTTGAAGATAAAAAAAATGTAAGAGCGTCAACTGTTTGTGCAGACGTACCTGCACGTCTCCCAGGGGTCCGCCCTTCCAAAGAAACCATTCAAGCGTGAAGAATGAATGATTTTAAACAGCCGCTAACAAAACCGTCAATAAATCCTAGCTACTCTTTGTATTGCTGTTCTAGTGGTTGTTAATGTTAAGGTTTTGTAATCTACATAATTAGAATTATGATAAATGTTATATAAACAAATCTGCATTTTGTCTATTTATACTTGTACCATTGTAAAACCACGTTAAACCTGAATTCATTGAGAGTTAACCTAACTTATACCTACTTTTATAGGATAATAGACACCTTATACTTCATTTTATTATTATTCTTCGACTCGTTCAACAAGACTACCTTTTTGGGAATGTAACACCTTCATTTGTTTCGTGTAGGACGAATGCCTACACACTATCTCTCGCCAGCGCGTCTGCAAGGTTGCACTTACCTTATACCAACTTTGGGAGACACAACATTAAATTTTATTGCTATTTTGATAGTATGTAATTTAATTACACATAAAAATAAGTAAAAAGTATCTGTTTTGATTTCACGAGTCAGTGTTAAAGTTATGAATCACGAATGCAACGCACCTTGTTTATTAAGGCAAGGAAAACATAACGTCCGTGGGTCGGTTAGCGGCGCGTGCTTCCTGCGAGCACGACACGACGTAGGGCCAGCACGACCAGAACCCACCTTCAATCCTGAATAATTAAAAACCTACTTCTAACTAGGAACTTTGCTGTGCTAGCCCCACGGAGCTCAAACACGACTTCCAGAATGCGTGTCATGTAGAACTGGGTAAGTAATTGCGTTCCAAATACAGCGTGCTCCAGACGCGATAACGTTTACGAGACCGTGGGTCGTTTATCGAAATGACAGCTGCTTGCGAAAGAAACGGGCCGTAATCCTATGCAAAGGTCACGACTCTTGAATGAGGTTATGTAGACAACAACACTTGTTCACAAGTTGAATTAATTACGCACAGAACACTAATAGATAATGCCACGAAGGGATCTCGTAACATATATTTTAAATATAATAGTCAAAACTGTTTACGGACATGTTTGAAGAAAACTCATTATTACATTAACGTTTCTACGTACTTTACGTTCTATTCCCAGTTGGATTTTTACCAGTTACATACGTTTAGGTATTATATTAAACTTTGCATTTTCAACGACAATAAAACTACTGGGAACTGGGAATAAACCCAATTTAGGACAAAATAAGTGTTGATCACCGTTGACGTGAATTGAATGCGGAGTTGCTAGTGGGTACTAGTAGTACTCAATAGGTACTTGGTGGATGCGTTGAAAGTAGACGACCGATGTATGACTCAAACTACTTTTCTTTAAAAGAAAAATACCTAATATCTACTAAGTTGCTAAGTCGACGAGTTCAATTCACTTCCCGTGCCCTTCTTAGTCACGCGCTACTACTTCATCTCTAAGATTTAATCAGGCTGTATAATGTTGTGGTTTATGAATACGATTGGGAAGTGTGGGTGGTGTATTATTTATGTGTGTATCCCTTCAAACAGCTTTTAAGCGCAGGCGTTCTCATAAAATGTACTAGCTTTTATCGATTGCTAGGTAAATAGAAGACATTAAAGTTTTATTGAACAGCTCCTGGGTGGATCACGTGCGGTGTAGAATAGACTTGTTGTGGTAAGACGATCAGGTAGGACGACGAAGTTCGAAAATCGAAGTTCGTATCGTGCCGTTCCGCCGACGCTTATATTATTTAATACGAGAGTGAGAGGGATGGTATACGATACAAACTTCGATTTTCGTATTTCGTAGTCCCTCCAGTAGTTAAGAAGTGTCAATCAAAGCGGTGTTTCTGCTCAATTTGGTTCAAAAACGGATCACTTTGTGGGAAGCATAGGTTATTTATCTCACCGCAGCCGTGCATCGAAGATTAGTTTATACGTTGCTAACTATATTATATTGATGGTGGCACAGGGTAATTTTGCTACTTGGCGACAAAGAACAGCCAGTGGTATAACCGAAGAAGACTTTTAAGAAGATTAAGAAGATTTTCTTAATAAATCGATAGAAAAAAACGAAGTATGTGTATATTTAAAAGGAAACTTATTTCGATCTCGATTATGAGTAGTTAGGTACTTCTTAAACTGCATTGATTACTAGCGGAAAAAAACACCTCGAATGAAAATTATTCTCCGCCTACCCTTCCGTGCCCTTACGCTACAATGACCTCAGAACTCACTTCCTTGCTAAGGCATGAATTTGTTCAGAATAATAAGTTTTCGTTATGCATTCCGATTTAGGGCAGTTATTACAAGGAGCTTTGTTTCTGCGTGTTATTGTTCCGGCGCGTGCGCCGGCGCAGGCCGGTTGTAATGAGACCTCAACACCACGAATGTGCGATTTGGTGTCGCAGCGAGCACATGTTTGTGTTCATAGCGGAGTCGATTGGCTAATGAAAGACTGGTTCATGATTAATACACGCAATGTATAAGAAATTATCTCGTAGCGCCGTCACTTACGCATGTCGTGGCCGGGCCGTTAGACCGTAATCGCGCCGGTAACGTAAACGACCCCACGTGGTCACGTAGCGGACGTTAAACTAGTATAAATATTTTGTATAGGTTTAAAATAGAAAACGTATTATGGTAAACTTTCTGTTGAGCCTGGTTTGGTTCTGGTTAAACCTTGTTTCGTTTTGTAAAAAAAAGGTTTGAGCGTGATGAATTTTACTAGTCATTAAATAAAACATAACTGGTCAAATTTGAGCTCATCAAAATATCCATTTATCTACAAGTAGTAGGTAATCACAGCACGTTTTCAATGAGATCTCCCATTTACTCGTAAAGCGTCAGCGGGACTTGTGAAAATTTTCGTTACTGCAATATGCTATAAGAAAACTTAAAAGCCTTTCTTTTATGCGAGTACATAGTCAATTCACAAGAGCTGGCAAGAATGGATTGAATGAGTGAATGAAAGTATCTGTGTGTCATACATCTGTCATTTTCAAACAAAAATGTAACGTGACAGTACTTTCGTTCAATCCATTCGTGCAAGCTCTTGTGAACGGACCTGTGCACATAATTACTGTTCAGAATTGATATAAAACTTAGTATGTCCACTTGTTTGTACGGATAGGTACGCTGGTTACTGTCCTACGCTACTAGGTACAACATGGAAGGGGAAACTTACTCAAGTCTTTTACCAATACATATTATGTTCGACGCAAATGTGACATGATTTGCATGCAACCCGAATCCGTCAGCTCGATTGGTTAAGCGTCAACAGCCATCAATCAAATTAACGGTTTCACCTCATATGCATATCGCGTAGTTGCACTTTTTAACCTTCTCAACTTTCGTTCAGTTATTTTTAAACGTAGCAAAATCGCATAAAGGTTGTTTGTTTCCACCACTTAAAATAAGAAGAACCATCTTGTCCACGCTCTTTGAAGCACTCGAACTGACGCCCACGGTCTTGGAGTGTAACAAAAGATACGTCAAATAAACATCTCGCACAGCCGTCAGTTCCACGAATTCTAGCGCTGCCACTCCCTTGGAATGAAATGCCTCTGCTGTACCGTGCACTAGTCTAGCACGGGAATTGTGTCGCTATTGTGACTGACGAAAAGTATTTGCATTTTTATCAAATGAATCCTGAATATTTCAGTAGATGGCTGGGTTAATTTGACTGAACAAGTAAAGGATTTAAGTACATCAAAATTTTTGATTCGTAATTTAATATGAGCCAACGCTTTAAAAAATTATTGAAAATTAAAAAAAAAAATCTGAAAAGGTATTTACGGGGTGTGTCAAACTTGAGTAATAAAATCTAACTCAACTAACTGCTGAAATATTCCGAATGAACTCTAAAACAATATATGTATGTATGTATGTATGTATCTATATAAGGTGTTTTACAGTTCATCGGAAGAAAAACAAGTACTACTACGTCAGAGTTAAGGATCTTTTTTAACCGATTTAAAAAAACGGAACTCTGTCATAAAATAATGCTGCAATGTAACTACCTAAACCGTGTTTGCGCTTAATGGAATCGTTGTGAGATGTACTTTGACAACAAATCACTAAAAAGTAAGAAATAAAGAAAATGTTTAAAAAGTAAAACAGATTTTAAAAAAATAACAAAAAAAGAACCAACTACAAAAAACGAAAATATTTTTCTACTAGCTTGAAGTCGGTGGGAACTATAGTAGTCTACCTCACCTTCGTACTGTATATTGGGCTTCAATGACTCCTGCTGGCTCGTGCTGAGGCACCGACTTCAAGCTAGTAGAAAAACATTTTCAAGTTACAACTTTTTATTGGAGTCGGTTTTACTTTCTTTTTTTTTATTATTTACGCTCGAGTGATTTTTCAAAAAAAAATAAAGGAACCTATGTTCAAAAAATCAAATAAAGAACTTTTTTCTACGTAGTTCTTGTAGAATGTGCCTAAACAGCATTTATGGCGTAATATGGCGGCAAATTGATTTTTTATTAAGTTATTGCCAAAATAATAGGTTATGTTTTTAGGCAATTTTCTAGCTACCTAGATATATATTCTTAGTATCATAAAATGTTACGTCTTCGAAAACCCGAACAAACCTGGTGACAGAGACGACGTTAATTTTAATCTATACGACACCGACGCGACGTCGTTAAGATAGGTCTACCACCGCATTAATTTAAACGGTAGGTATCACATCTTACATCCGCTTTACTTACGAATACATTACCACTATCATTCTCACGTAACTGTTATTTATTTATTTTTTAAGAAGCTATTGAGTTCTAATAATGTTCTCTCTAATTTTGTTAAGTGAGCCATAAAATGTAAGTATTTTTTTAACTACTTAAGTATCTGTTTTTCACCTTGTTGTACATTGTCACCTCTCGTTAAGTACAAACACTCTTTTTGTCGTAAATGAAGCGAGGAACATTAGCATAGAGGTTCTAAAAATATATTTAAAAGGGTGTATCTGCGTCAGGTTACATATGACCTACGGTAAGTGTTCTTTTATGTGTCTTTGATGTTGAAGTAGGGTATCTGGTTAGGGTCATTTTTGCTCAGCACGGGACGATGCATTGTGTGGTCCAACTCATAAAGCAAGTGTCTGTGTATACGTTGTATTGTATCATTTGTTACGAAGAAGTGCGTCTGTATTCAAGGTTAAACGCTATGGCTGACCTTTGACAACATTCTACAGGTAAATGGGATGAAGAATGAGTGGATTGCAAACGGGGACTATTAGGATTTTAAATT